>NW_026843707.1:11800000-12100000 GCF_030254825.1 Meriones unguiculatus
CAATTTCAGGCATTAACTGCCTTAACTCCTCAATTGGACACACATAGCAGGGCCTTCTTTGTCCCAAGTGACCCTGTGTTTCCCAAAGTGGGTATGTGGGTGGGAGGTGTTTGATGCCTGGCTTCTGTTTTAGAAAAGACCCTGGATCTGGGGCTCTGCAGATTCTCAAGGGTGCAATCTCTCTCAGGCAGATCACTGGTCAGGGAAAGGGGTATCTGGGCTCTCTGCCCTCTGTTTTGGCCCTGTTTGTCTAATGTGCTCTGCCAGCTCAGTGCCGCTGCCACTGCCAGGTTAGGAAATTCTGCTGCAGCAGGAGACCAGGATGCCAGGCCAGATGTTTTCTGCTAAGGCCTGGGGGGCCCTCCACTGTACTCTCCAAACTTGGGATGCCCAGCACTGGTGTGCTTAGATTTTATGGCAGGTCTGCTTGGTTTTGGTGGGTATCTAGCATAATATCTGTCACTGAGGGATTGGACAGTCCATGCAGTCAGGGTCTGAGTGACCCTACGGGGCCAGTATGTTGGCTAACAGATCCAGGACTCTGGGATGAAGGTGCCACAGGTCTGGACTAGCAGTGCAGGGACATCGATGTCGCAAATATATCTGGGCATAGGGTTGTTTTCTGAAACTGTTTCTCCAACCAAGGACCATGTATGGATATAACTTAGAACCTTTGCTCAGAGGAAGCTCATGGTAGCTCAATAACCAATTGGTTTCCCATAGTAAGGGAAACAGGGACCATCTCTGACAGGAAATCAATTGTAGGCTCTTTGACCTCCCGACTCCCCAAGGGAGGAACAGTCCTGCAAGGCCACAGAGGAGGACTTTGAAGCCAGTCCTGAAGATACCTGATAAAACAGGGCCAGATGAAATGGGAGTAGGTCCTCCCCAATCCTTGGACTTGGAAAGGATCAGGGAGAAGCTAAGGGAGGGAGGGTGAGATTACTAGGGAATAAGAAAATGGGATGTAGCTGGGATAGTGTTAATAAAATGTAACTAATAATAATAAAAAATAATAATAAAATTAAATCTTTACAAACAAAGAGCCAGTTAATGAATGCCAAAACTCAAAAAAAAAAGTATTATTCATTCATGAGACTTTCAAAATCAAATTACTCTTTTTGAATGGTACTATATTTTCTTGAGTTAGAAATTGTATTTTGTTATTACTGTATTTCTGTAAATTTCCTTTCAAATGATGGAACATCCACTAAACTTTACAGACATTATGCATCATGATATGTTTCAGAAAGAATCATGAATCTACTTTTACCAGTTTGAAGTTAAAATCTTCAAGTGGGAACATGATCATGTGGGAAGAAGTCCATTCAGGGTGAATCTGAAATTTACCTAAGACATGTGTGAATTCAAAACCTATCCATTGTTTCCAGGCTATCATGTGAACGTTTTCATACATGTTGAAATCATAGGGTGTTGCCTTGAGATTGGTACTCTGGGCCTGTTTTCCTGTGTCATGTTTGGCATTTATTATGCTTATTTTGTCTCAGAGCTTTTCAGTCTTCCAATGCACTTGGCTGTTATGTCTGTGAATAATCTACTCTATTAAAGCATATTTGTCAGTTCCAGCTTAACTGTGTCTCTGTATAATATTAATATTAAAAGGTTTCTCCCTCCTCAACAAACTTCCACCATTCCAATTATACAAGAAGCTGAGATGTATCACTGGAGTTCTTAGTTGTATTCAATTGAGAAATAGTAAAAAAAAAAAAAAAAAAAAAGCAGACCTCCCCTATCAGTGGACTTGTGGTGTGGCATGCATGAAGAGGTTGGAAGAAGGGGGGATTGTGCAGGAAGAGGGAGGAAACCACAGGAAGGATACAAAGTGAATAAAGTGTAATTAATAAAAAATTAAAATAGACCTTCCAAAAAACAAATAAATAAACTGTAGTTAATAAAAATTTAATTAGAAAAGGACTAATATCCAGAATATGTAATAAACTCTAGAGGTCATCTTCAGTGAAAGCCTTTCCGTATTACACCATGAGCATCTTTCTTAACACATGTTGACGGTCATTTCTTGACTGACCATAACAGGGAAATGTGAGAAAAGATACTTCACCATAGACTCTTCTCCATAGAAGAGTACAATCTTTGAATGTGACTCTATATCAAATTACGGGTTTCATCCAACAGTTTGTACAGATAGAAAAGCAACTGAAAATGTATATCAGAAGTAAAACATCTAACAATGATATCTGGGTAATGGGTGTCTGGATGAAAATATTGCAACTGGAAAAAAAAAAAAAAAAGGAACAAGCAAATAAGCATCATTCTTCTGTCCTGTCTGCATCATCACCTCCTTCCAGGTTCCTGCCTTGGTTTCTCTCAGCTGATTGTTACCCAGTATATATATATATATATATATATATATATATATATATTCAATTCTTTCAGCCCAATGCTGCTTTTGATCATGACTGTTTCAAGGAAATGGACCCCAAATGAAGACAGCAAATGACATTTATTCATTCAATATTTAAAGAATTTATTTTTCTGAGGTCCAGAACTCAAATTCGAATTTCTGTGTCAGCAGGACTTATTATATGTAGGCGACAAATGGGACAAGTTGAGTTGTCAGATAGCCAACGATCAATGCATTTATGATGATATTCATGAAGGCAAGGTAGTATACGAATCTTACTGCCTTTTTTATACCTTGTAATACAAATACTGCACTGGTTTAATTTATCATGTTTACAAAAATCTCTTAGTTTTAAAGCGTTAATCTGTTGTTTGGTAAGTCCATTATGGTGGTTATTATGAACATGATTGAAGATGGTAAAATGAGGCAAAGATGGCAAAGAATCACTATCATCAGAAATTTCTGGATCGGTAACATGCCTTCCCTGTCTGGCCTCAGAGGGTGGGTGAGGTAGTATAAGTAAGTCGTTAGTGTCTTCACTTTGTGAGCTAGCTGATGAATTTATATTATTGACTACAGTATTGTCACTAGCCACAGGAGTAGGTAAAGTATGCCGATTGAATCTTAAATTGGAAAATGGTAAGGAATTTGTGATAGAATTACGGGTAGAACTGGAAATATCGCTCTCACCAGAATGAACTCTTCTATTATTTTCACTTGATGGTGAGTCAAAATCCTCTAACTGAATCGCAATGCAATTGTCATCGAGTATCTCAAAAACTCCTCTCTTGATGTACCCTGATGGTCCAAAAGGAGATGCAGCCACTGTAAAATCTAAACTAGTATTTGCGGTTTGATCAACAGAAATTATTTCAGAATCCTCTATACCTGTCTGATTAGGACAGGAAGAGGTGTTTGTGTTTTCTTCTTGATCAGTTTCCACAGGGACAAATTGAATTGGCTTTACAGCTGTAGACTGACTGTTATGATCAGTGTTCTCTGTCGATATGTGTTCTATCATTGGAGAAGATGTTCTTTGCAAATCAGATATAGACAAATCATCTCCCAATTGCAAACCTGTGTGACCATTAGAACCAAGGGAAGACTCATCCATCCTATGATGTGACTGGGTTTCAGACAATACATGATGACCAGCTCTCACATCCTGAGTATGTGGAAGTGGCCTACTTCCTGTTGTTTCTCCAACTATCAGAACTTCTGGACTCTCACTTCTGGTGATTCTATCTTTATTACATGGCCCTTCGATTAAAACATCAGTTATATCTTCCTCTGGTGAGAAAGGAATTACACAGGTTGACTCAGGTCGTTGATGTTCCACTTCATTCTGGCTTTTCCTACTACAGTCATGGTAGGTATGTTCTGAAGGTAGTTCATGGTCAATTTGAGGACTTGTATTCCCATCATTAAAGGTAAATCTCATCTCTCCAGTGATGTCATCATTCTTTGGTTTGCACTGACTTTTTCTTGCCCCAAGCCCCCACGCCAGTATTTTTCTTTGTGTTATACTTTCAGATTGTTGAAAAGAGGTAATCTGGACTCTGTCAGAATCATCACTAGGCACAACATCTGAAGTGCTGGCTTCACCTGTAAACATAAAACAGAAGTTAATCAAAATCAACTCTCAAAATTAGAATGCATACTTCTTTCACACTGCTTCAAAAATAAATAAAATAACCCCAAAGATTCAGATATTTTAATATGAATTTGTGTCATATTTCACATAGAATCAATAAAAGTCAAAAATGAAAAACATAAAAATCAAAATTTACACACAGAGTTCAAATTTGCCTTTGAAATAACTTATCTTGTTCTAGATATATTTATGAAAATTTAAAGTGAATCAGAAGACATTTCCACTCAGTTTCAGAATCTCCTATATCACCTTCTAGAGTAATCTATTCTATTATATTGATATAACCAGCAACATGATACTTAAAACTTTAAAAAGATTTTTTTTATCTTTCACTCATATTAAGGACACATATATGTATCTGTGTGAGCATATACCAAATGTGTGCAAATATTGTTAAAGCACTAAGGAATCAGATTCCCGAGATCTCCAATCCTAGACACATAACTGAAAGGGGGAATAGAAATTGGACATAGTTCCTGTCCAAGAACACAAGGTGATCTTCACTTATATTTTAAAAATTACTTATAACATAAAAAGTAACTTATAACTTAAAACAAATTCTACACAGGGTGCAATATGAGTCTCAAAATTCAAATTTTATGTTTTAAAATACTTTTAGTATATAACTTTATTTTTAATCTCATGAATTGCAAAAAATAAAACATGATAGTGGACATTTATTATACAGTAATATTTGTTATTCAACCCTGAGAAAGAAAGACCAATTCTTGATAGACCAATTTTGGTAGGTTTTTTCAGTGAAGAACAAATACCTGTTTGTATTAGGTGGGAATCTGTGTGTTAAAATCATTGAAAGCACACTTAACCTTGTAAAACTGTACAGAATTAAACATTCACAAACACACACACACACACACACACACACACACAGATATAACTACCCATTATCACTACCAAAATTTTTCTGAGGATATTAACAGATGTCCTTTGGGGAGGAGAATAGAATTATGCCAAATTTCATTTCTTGATATACAGTTTCTTTGTATGACTTCTGTAAAGAAGAAATAGAAGTGACAAACAAATACATGGAAAAATGGTAAATATCATTTGCCACCTTAGATGTAAGTGAGTGCATATCAAGATTCCATTGCAGTGCTCTCTCAATGATTGACAGTCTTTTACTACCATAATTATCATTATTACAGCATACAGTTTACAATTTACAACCAAGAAAAAATAAAATAATAGTGCTTTGAGAATATTCCTTGTTGTAAAAACCTTAAAAAAAGACTGTTAGTTTGGAACGCAAAACTTCAATCCCAACTAAATGTTTGTTCTGCTAAATTATAGAAAATATTAGTTTTGTTTAATGTAAGATGCTCAAAAACCTCAAATATACAGAAATTTTAACAATGTTGAATTTGGAGTATTCAGAGGGCACTGACATCTAGTTGAATCATTAAATCTTGGAAGCCCTTGGCTCCTCCTTCCTTTTCTTTACTGAGACATATTACAAAACTTGAGTATTTCAGGTTCACCTGTTTGATACTCATGTGTTTTTTTTTTAAATATTGACTCAGATTGTAGATATCTCATTTGCTTTTTTATTATTTGCCATATATTCTCCAGCAATAACTTTGCCAAATATTAGTGCTCCATGCATTTAAAATTTTATGATGCACCACTCCACTGATATTGGATCAGTTTAAATTACTGTGATGTAATGTAAGACAGTTGTTCACTCTCTGCCAAATTTTAGTAATAAAAGAAAGATGTTAGCCTGAATGTTAAAAAAATTCCAATAGGCACATCCTACAAGTGATTGTCTACACCTATTATCATCAAGTGGAACAATGTCATAAAGGAACTCCAAAATAGAGAGCCATTATGTAACAGTGCTTTGAAATTTTGCTTCAAAAACAGTAATAACAAGGGGCAAAGAGGATAGCAGATCATGCCATGTCAAGGTTTGGTATTGTTCCCAAGGTCTAACAGGTATAGCAGGAAATCAGTTCTCCAGTACAGTGAGTGGTGACAGGAAAACATGGTGGTCAGCAGCAAGAAAAGTAACAAGTTCATTTTGAAAGGCTCATTGTTAATTGGGGTTAATTCTAGTGTGAAGTGACTACAACTGAGATGTTTGGAAATGGAGCTGAAGATGAAGTGTCTCAGATAATTTACACAGCATACACAATAGCAGAAAAATTTCAGGGTAGATGTATAGAAGAGAGAAGAACCCCTGTGATAGCTGTATTAACAAAGGGAAGGATAAAGGCCAAAGGAAAGAGTAGCAAGAGACAAAACAGCGGTAAAAACCCACAGAACTCTTCACATATCACAACACAGAATTAAAATGCAACAAAACAGATATTTCAGGATTTACATACCTTAGAAAAACCCCAGAGAATCTTTGTTTTCAGTATTTTATTGGAAGAGTTGCAAGAATATATATCCAGCATGGTTCCTACAACAAAACTGCATAAAGACCTCACCAGTACACATACAAATAGGGTTACAGTAACTCATAAGATTCCCCACTCCTAGATGAAGAGTTATAAGCAGTGGATGGTAAGAGTGTATAAGTAGGGAGTTTCCTCCAAAGAACAGACAGGTTATCCATTCCACAAAGTAGCCAGCCTTAGACACATATAAACCTGAGCTACAGTAAATTTACTCAGTAGTCATTACATTTGTATATTACATTATTGAAAGGAGGGGCCATGGTTTGAGAAGTTAGAGATAGATGGGAGGACTTTCAGGTGAGAGAGAGAGAGATTGAAATGATCAATGCAGCCACTCCTGATGAGACCAGATAGACTAGGATAGACTAGGATCAGAGGGAATGGGAGGAAGACCTCCCTTATCAGTGGACTGCGGGAGGGGTACACGTGGGGAAGAGGGAGGGAGAGTGGGATTGGGAGGGTGGCAGGGAGGGGAGTACAGAGGTGATACAATGTGAATAAACTGTAATTAATAAAAATAAAAATAATTTAGAAAGATATAACTTCCTAATAAAGATCTATAATGATATATAAAAAGAAATGATGTAAATACAGTGTACTCATGTATAAAATTCTAAAAAGAAAACATAATATGCCTACAAACAGTTTTTAAACAAGGACCAGACTAATGCTGATGTAGTAACAAGATGATTCAGAGACAAAAGAAATTTCCACCATTATCAGTGGATTTGGGAGTGGCTTGGAAGTATATGGGTTAGGGAGGGGATGAGGGAATATGCTAATATTGGCTACAATGTGAATAAGCTGTACTTTATAAAAAATAAATGAATTAAAAAAATAAAGAAGTCTACAAAAAGTTTAAGCAAAATTGACAAGACTCCTGCTGATGCAGTAACAAAGTGAATCAGAGAGAAAGGAAGATTTCTTCCTTGACAGTCCACTGTGGAAACCCAAAGCAAGTGTCCTGCAAGTATTCTTTGAATCCTGGCATGCAGAATAATTTTACTGGGAGAAAAAATGCTTAAAAGCAGCAGCACAGTGTTCCATTCAGAGGAAATCTAGTCTGCAGTAGGGTAGAGTGTGACTCACTAACACCTCAGCAGAAGGATGAGCAGAAGCAACTGTACAAAGATTCTATATAGCCAAACTCCAGCCAAGGAAAGCTTTATTGATTGTCTTTTCTCCTACGTAGAGACCTAAAGACACCTTTAGTTATAAAACCTCTTCGTAACTGATTGATCACATCATCTATTTGCAAGAGAAATAGCAGAAAGTGGAACATGAGGGGAATCTTTGTGATATTTTACTGTGCAAGATAGGTCAACGGCCACATTCTTATATCTCATGGCCAAGGTACTCAAATGGACATTTAATGAATACTCCAGATATGATAGTGTATATTAGTTTTGTATTTCAAGTTAAATTATTATATAATATTCATTTTCCGTGGAATTATTTCTAGGCTTGTCTAACATGATTTTGATAATACGTGTGTTCTTCAAAATATATGACTAATATAGAGGCAAAAAAATGAAGTAAGTTCCATTTAGATTTAAATCATTTACATATGTCTTCTGGATGATGTGTTTTAAACAGACTTTCTGTCATAATGAAATAACTTAAAGCCTATAAAATTTACTTACATAATGTACTACAGAAGTCAGTCTACTTTTCAGCCTTGGTAGAAAGGTAAAAAAGAAAGGGAAAGTGGTTTAAAATAATTGGTAAGCATATCAGAACGGAAATGGTAAACATATGGAACTATTTTGATGTGGCATGATTTTTAAAATCCCAAATTAGTGCTGATCCTTAAAGACACAAAGAAAAAGTAAAATTTTCTTTGATTCATGCAATACTCAGAATCCTAGACAAATCAGTGTATTTTAAAATAATGCAAAATGCTGTTGCTTATATGTAATATCGAGTTGGGCTCTTTTCTCAGATAATGTGTTGTTAGTAGGTTTCTTTTTTTTTGTTGTTTGTTTCTTTTATTTTAGTTGGGTTGGGTTATTAGGTTTGGATGTTGTTGTTGTTTCTGTTTTTCTGGCTTATTTATTTATTTATTTATTTATTTATATTTGGTCAACCTAACTCAATCTAGAGTCATCTGTGGATGAACTACAGCTGTGAAAATGCATCCATTTTATTGGCCTGTAGGCAGGTTTGCTGTGCACATGCCTGGTCAGTGATTGATGTGAGAGAGCTAGTTCAATGTTGTTGCTGCCACACCTGGGAGAAAAGGATAGTATGGTGTAAGACAAAGGCTGAGCATGTCAGCAGAGCAAACCAGTAAGTAGTATTCTCTAACATCTCTTCTTCATTTCCTGCCTGCAGGTTTGTTCCTTGAGTTCTGCCTCTAAATTCTCTTCAGGGCGGATTATAGTTTACAATATAATAGTGTAAATTAAAGTATACTTTATTATAAGATTACATGAACCTCTTTCTCCCCAATTTAATTTTGATTATGGTGTTTCACTAAAGAAATAAACTAAGACATATAATAATAGATAATATTTCTCTTTAACTACTAAGTAAGGCATAAGAAAGACAAGAGACAGACCTTCAGTGATGCATCTCATTAACATTTGAGCAAAATAATATCAGGGATGAGGGCATGTTCAGAGAATACATATTGGCAGGATTTTCTATATCATTCTCAATGTTTTGTTGATTTGGAGTTGAAATAAATTACCTATCATACAAAATCAATATGCTGGGTCTACAATAGTATATATAAGAGCATGCTACAAAACCTAAATTTATATTGTATGCTCTAGGGAAATTATATAATACTATTTTCAAGTAGAAAACTTTTAATAATCCTTGGCACTAGAGTAAAAATTCGTATTTCACATTGTGAAGAAAAATATAAATTCTTTGGTTAGAATACATATTTGTTTTTATTTTTTCAAGGTTATTATTACAGTCACTATTATGCCATGGAGATACCCCTCAGAAGATGCACTTTATGTTGTATGAAACCAGAAGCATTTTTGGTAATTTCACAGTAGGTAAGTCACAGTATGTTGCCTAAACTTAGTTTTAACCAATCATAATAATTTCTCAAGATTAAAAATGCCTCCAAAGACAGACATAATTGGCTAAGGATAAGAGATAGTTGGTTATCATAATGAAACATTGTTTGCACTGTTGAATTTCTCCTGCATCTTACTTTATAAAAGAGAACTATAAATTGCTAACATATATGTAAAATTGATGACTATCACTAAATACTAGAGAGTATTATAAAAATAAATGGCTATGTTAACAATCCTCCTGAAAATGGATGTCAAAAAATTAATGAAAGTTCCATGTCAGAAATTGACAATTTACTGGAACCCATTTTACTGAATAGCCATTCTTTGGAAGAGAATTTAAAAAAAAAAAATCTGTAACAGTATGTTCACTGAATTCAGTGGTGACCTAGTTCAGGTCCAAAGACAGTCAATTAGCCAAACTTCAAAAGGCAGTTCAAACATGCTGAAATGAACTCAACATGGACAATACATGGATTTCTGGCAGTTAGATCAATGTCAGCATAACCCAGGAACTCGTTATGATAGTTCCCTGGCTACCAAAAGGAGCAATTTGCTTTACCTCTAGCAAAAGGAATGTCTTGCTCTCCAATTAACATATTCCTATGATGCCTATGAGCATATCAAGTTCCATGCTAGCCACTAGGTTCTCCCATTCCCTACACAAAAAATGCCCTTCAAATCACCCATAGCTACCCTGGCCTCCCCCAGCTACTGATCCTACTTATAATCTAGATATTCTCACTAGGTATTCTTTATTGTCCATCTCCTGCTATTCTCCCATCTCTTACAGAAAACTCTGGTGTTGCCCAGAATGCTAGATATGTTTATTCTACCTTTCCTTTCTTTTTGCTGTGCATACTTCCAAATGCCTCTGGCTGTTCTCTTTTTCATGCTACAATAAATCCTTTCCATATGGTGGAACAATCATGTTGTCACTTGATATAACTTACTTTCCATCCATGAACTTTCTCTCCAAATTTGTGAATTTCTGCATCTTTTCCTAGTCTGACTTCTGGTAGGTAGACCCACCATCAGTGTATCACTTGCATTTCTCTTTGATTTACTTGGCCTTTCAAGCACAGGCTTGGATGGTGTATTTTCCACTTGTCTCTGGTTGTCCTCCATATTTTCTTCTCCAAGAAATCTTGTAACATGTTTTGCAGCTGGGTTCTCATAATTATTCTTAGCACCACTTCCTTTCACAGAATTATGAATGTGTGAATTGTTCAGTGGTCCCCCTTTCCATGATGGAGATTTTCTTTTTTCTCTTCCTGGTTTGACTTCATATTGTTCAAAGGTATTTGGCTGGTAATTAGGAGTATCATATCTAAGCATATTATGTACAGGGCCTTCTTTACCTGTTATCAAAATAAGAAGTAAGAAGGGATTCTAAATATCAAACACATCATAAAATACTTCTCAAAAATTTGTTTTATAACCTGCATAGGTCCTCTACCTATATTTTATGGCTGTTACCTTTGTGTTTTTCAGGGACTACAAACATTGAGACTGGGTGTGATCCTGACTTCTTCCCTCTTTTTTTTTTTTTATTTTTCTTACTATTGGGTTGTTTTGTCTGTCTTCAATATAAGGGATTTTGTATTGTCTTACTGTTTCTTGTTTTGCCACATTTGGTTGCTGTTTTTTTAGGCCTGCTGTTTTCTAAAGGAAAACAGAGGCAGAGTATATCTTGGGGTAGAGGTGATGTGGAGTGGAGCTAGAGGAATATAAATAGGTAAAATTGTAATAGGGGAGTACTGTATGAGAGAATAATTTATTTCCTTTTAAAAATTCCACATGAAGAAGAACCTAATGAATTATCTCATTCATGAATTAAAATCTTTCAGAATCAATGATTTGCGTATATAAACAATATTTAAGTAAAAGAAGGAGAGTCCAAATTCATTCTGGCAAGCTTAATTTGTTCCTGGATAAGTTTAGAATCATCTTAGACAAAATAAAAAACTGCTTTTTTTTAAATTTTACTTTGAAAGGTTATCTCCACCAACAAAATAAGCCAATTTCAGT
Source organism: Meriones unguiculatus (assembly GCF_030254825.1). Classification (NCBI taxonomy): domain Eukaryota; kingdom Metazoa; phylum Chordata; class Mammalia; order Rodentia; family Muridae; genus Meriones; species Meriones unguiculatus. Next base: position 11,811,527 of record NW_026843707.1, read on the forward strand.
CAGGTAAAATGTTAAAATAATAAGCAGGGAATCTTATGAATGTAGAGAGAGTGAGGAAAACCTGGAGGGGCTGGAGCTCAACAGGGAGAGCAAAATCTGTGCAAAGTGGTCTTTTCCGAGACTAATACTCCAAGGACCATTCTTAGAAATAACTTAGAACCCATGCACAGATGTAACCTATGGCAGTTTAGTCTCTAAGTTTGATCCCTAGAAATGGGAACAGGAACTGTCTCTGACATGAACTCAATGGCTGGCTCTTTGACACCTACTCCTCCCCCGATGGGGGAGCAGTATGTAGCCAATACTGATGAGATCTGATAGGCTAAGGTCAGAGGGAAGGAGAGGAGGATCTGGCCTATCAGTGTACTTGGGTAGAGGCATGGTGGAAGATGAAGTTGGGAGGTGGGATAGTGGATAGAGGTGAGTGAGGGGGCTAAAGCTGGGATAAGAAATGAATAAAGTATAATTTATAAAAGAAGGAATATTTCTTTTTAAAGGAAAAATGTTTTAAAACATAATTTTATTTTTTACAGCAGGTTTGGTTTCACCAGCTTCAGGGGACAAGACCTTATAAAGTCACACCCAGAATATGGGGGAGAGTGTTTTCATTGATTGTAGGAAAGGTAAATGACATGTCTGCCACACAGTGGACTTGTCCCCATATTTGGAAGTACACTGGTTCCAACTCTCCAAGGTGAAATGAACTCCAGATAAGTACTGTCAATACACAACATGTTTCTCCTTACTTACTTCTCCCTGGGGGTGTGATCCTTCTTCCTCTCCCTGGTTTTGGGACTCCCCTCCTCCAACAATCAAAGTTTCAAATGCACACCTAAGGAAAAATTTCGATGCCTACATTCCCTAAATTGCCTAACATCTATGTCTTTGAGCATCCTGTTAGGTCCAGGAGTTTCTTCATGAGCTGCACAGAGAAAGCAGGTGCTCAGGCCTAAACTCACAGACTGCTTCAACTGCACTTCCCTAGCTGCAGGTGGTCCCACAAATGTTAGACAGCAAGTAAAACAGGCTGCCCTTCCTGGACTTGGGCATCTTTAAAGCTTTTGGAACCCTTGCCTCATTGATGATGTCCAATGTCAGAATGAAGCAGTCATAAAGAAATACTCTGCCACTTATTCATGTATGATCAACAAAAAGCTTGGATGGTGGGTTTCAGATGTAGGATAAGCAGCTGAGGTGCCCTTTGTAACCAGGTGAACCTGACTTCCAGGTTCTTCCAGCATCTCTCAGTCCCTAACTATTACAAGACACAGCTGACATACCCCACCCCCTATCCTGAAATGTCCAGCCTAGGGACAGGAGCTTCCTCATCTCCAGAGGCTCTTCACTATATAATCCAGATATTTTGCTTCCCTTCTCTCTTTCTACATTTCCTCTCTACTCTCTGCTTTCCCTCTGTACTTTCTCTGCACACACACACTTTCTCTTTGCCTCTGCATGGAGACTCACCTGGCTCCATTCATTGGGACCAGTGAATGTACCTAGAGTTGCTCCAGTAAACTTGCATGTAAATACTTTAATTTGCATTGAATTAGCTTGTTTCACAGGTAGAAATAAAGATAACCTAACACTCTTATAGGAGTTATCAAAAATCAATCAGTTTTAGTCCATGATGGAGATACTAATATGATCAAACAAATTATTGCAGTTACGGCTCAATACTAATGTTTTAGTTCAAGTTTCAATTTTATTTCCTTTTCATTAATTATTTATACTTTTATATGACATATTTGTACCTTTTATTTCTAGGGTATCTTTGATAATACATGTATTTTTGGTAATGCATGGGATTGTTTTAACTATAAGTCTATTGTAGACAAAGGCAAATGAAAACAAAAATTGTAACTCATACTGTTACCAGGAATTTGAGTTAGCCAGAAAGTTTAGATCAGATGAAGTGAGTATGTATATCTACTACACTCCATATAAAATCCTGTTAAAGAATTGTAGGAAAGGCTAGGGTAAGTTTGTGCACAGTGAGGTAACACTTAAAATGACCACCCCACTGTTGGAGAAAATGTAGACATGAAACAGAAAAATTCAGAGGCTTCTCAAAGTGTCAGCTGGCAGTCAGCCAGGCAATCTCTCTGAAGCAGAGAAAATAGCAAAAATTATGGGATGGTCCTTCCAATTATAAGAGGGAATGTTGAAGAAGGAGAAGAGTTTGTTAGAGTAGGAAATAGCGTAGCATGAGAACAGTGCAGGATCTGAGACATGCCGGAAAGCTAATTTGGAGCCTTAGATAATCATAATGGGTAAATGTTACTAGTTACCAGAGGGGCCTGGAGGTTGGTTTGGGGTTTTGTTATGTAGTGACATGTATATGCCAACGGAATAATTGGACCTACCTGGCTGACAGAAACATTCCTAGAGTCTCCCCACTGGATAAAAATAATATCTGTACTTCCGTCTTGAATTGTATCAGCACAATCATTTTTAAAATGTTAGACAATGTCCAATAGGAAGGAACATGAGGATCTCAAATGAGATTATTAATGGAATATAATATATGACTTTTCTTTGGATGATGTTGTATTTATGACCTCTCAGAAGAAAAAAATGATAATATATAGCAATCCGCATATTAAGATAATAAGTATTTTTAAACATTGTGGGAATTCACACAGAAAGTGGACCAAAATGATATCTCAAGGTGTTTATACTGGCCACCACAGAAATATGCTATTTCCCACACTCACATTGGGTAGAAGTACCTGGAAAATATTCTACTGAAACAATATTCCTTCTTGTAGAAAATTTAAAAAAAGTTTACTGATATACAATGTATTGGATTATTAGCATCTCATTGTTTAGCTCTAACTATATTTAATTCATGTTTATGATAACATTCAGAAGCTTCATGTCATGCATAGCCAAAGTTTCTAGAACATTACAATCAGTGAAAATTGAGGTCCCTTATTTTCAGTTTATACTTAATAATCAAAAGTTTTGGGGTCTCGTTTCTTCCTATCATCTGTCTTCTAGTAGCTGAAACTGAAATCATTGCTTTGGTTATGTATCCTTGTACTACTTTAGTCTTGGAAAATTTAGACTCAAACTGTGGGTTTTTGACTTGCCTCTCTTTGGATTCCAAATTATTTCATGTAAATTTCCATACAAATGACAAATGATCATTCTGTGATCATTGATTTTCTTTAGTAAAGATAACACTTTTTACTCTGTTGACATCTCAGTTCGTTAAATTGCCTTGATCACTATGGTCATGTACAAAATTTGTTATCTCTACTTTTTTTTCGTTGTCATACATTCAGATTGTTTGAAATCAAATAGTTGTTCTATAGTAGAATTAATAGTTGGAACAAAAGAAAAATAGTCTTCTCCATGTGACACCAAAAAACCAAAGGAAGTAAGAAAGTATCTAAATAACCAGATTTAGTTAAATGTAGTGTTTTGAAGATTCACTTCAGATGAAACTCTCAGAAAAAAAATGTAACATTTCTTAAGATTTTATAGAGATTTAATGTTTATATATTATTTCTCAAACTCTACAGTCTAAATTTGTAAGAAAGGAGCAGTTTAAATTCATTTTAAAGGTCTGAATAAATTTATAGAAAAATCTATAGCAATTTATATAAAACTATACACCATTGGGAAGATATGCCAGAAAAGAAGTCTTAACAGTATATGCTAATACAACCAAACAAGCATATTGCAGTTAATATTCAATTCTGGTGGTTAGCTAAAAAATGCATTATTGTAAATTTTTCATTACTCTAAAAACATTACCCTTTATGTTCATGCATGTAGTGGTCTTTATAATACACATCCTTGTTTTAAGTGATGACTATTGTAGACAGTAACAAAATGAAGCAAAGTTTAAATGCTTTAAATAATTTGAGGAATTCTTAGTGCTACAGTGATTTTAAGTTTAGAAGAATTGCTTATTAGTCCATATTATTAGAATAAACATAACATATACCTGCATGTAAGGACTCACAGAAGAACGAAACTATTACAGTAGACTATTCTTTAGATATATTTAAGGCAGTTTTCAAAAACAAGGTTTTATGACTTTGGTTAGTAACATTCCCCATATTCAGTGAAAGAAAAACGTAGTACTATCTGTGGCTAGAGCAGTTTATTTTTCAAAGCAGACACTATTGACATATAGAACAGAGAACTATATTTAGAAAACAAATCCTGCTAACTGTAGGAAGTTTGGTAATATTCTTGTTATCATCACACAAAAACACACTAGACATAAGAAACATCACATCCCCTTTCCTTGGAGTGATTATTAGCAATTGTATCAAAAACTTTAAGAACTGTTCCCCAGGAACAGGTAAGGTGGCTTTCAGTTCGGATCAACTTGATTATAGAATGTTATTACTTTGGGATATTGAAACTTTTGAATGTGTCTGTTCTCAAAAAGAAGGCATAAAAAATTTAAACAAATATATTTTAAAACATAATGAATACCAGTACCTAACAGAAAGTATGAAAGAGTAGTAGACTGAATAATTGCCAAAAAATTAATAAATAACAAGTCCAAACTGTTGTAATATTAGTTGTTTTTTATACAATATTTCCAGGAAGAAGCTTTTTTTTAATTGAAGACACTTCTATATAGATTAGTTTTTGAATTTACTATGAGAGTTTAGTTTCTCTGCACAGCCTTAAGCGTAAATAATTTCTACATGGTTAATTTGATATGATAGACAATTTCTCTTGCTATGATTTTTGAATTGGTAAAACTACAATCTCTTTAGTTGTTTTAAGTATGCTAATAACATTGTATATTTCACACTGGGAGAAAATAAGAAATAGTGAAGTTAGAGATAGATTTCTCAGTATCAGTATTATTGACTCAGGTGTCTACATTGCTATACTGGAGAACACTGTCAGATATTTGGAAACTTTTAGCAAGTCTCTCCTTAACAGAATTGTCCACAATCACAATTCTACCATGACTAACAATATTCTTCCCCATTTCAGATCCACTTGATTAGAGCTTTTCCAACATGGAGTTTGGGTACTGAGGATGTTGAATTCCTGAATTTTTGTAATAATGACAATGTAAGTTATAAAAAATGGCGGATATTGTAAGTCACCATATAAGACTTGTCAATATATACTAAGATATCACCTCATTAACAATAAAAATAAATTCAACTGTTCTAATTCACAGAATCATCGCAGTTCCTGGAGAAAATATTCTACTGAAAAGGTATTCATTGTAGAAGGTAGCTAAAGCCTGTGTGCTCTCCAGAAAGGGGTACATGAACTCTGTGGCTTCCTCCTAGAGGGTGCAGCCTTGCCAGGGCACAGAGAATGATGATGCAGCCAGCTCTGATGAGACCTCAGAAGCTAGGGTCAGATAGAAGGGGTGGAGACCTGGGTAAAGGGCATAGGCATGGAAGAGAGATGCTAAGTAGGATTGGGAGGAGACATGGGAGGAGGCTGCAGTGGGATAAAAAGTAAATAAATTATAATAAGTAAATAAAAATAAATTTCAAATGTTTGTACTGGTGAGTAATATTTTTAATCTGGTTTTGCTGAATTCTATAAATTATCTAATTTATTTTTCAAAGGATGCTAAGAAAACATACATTGTAAAGGAAGACAAGCATATCACTCCTTTCAGTAAATTTAGATGTGACTTACTTTCTATAGGTGCTCCTTCTTTTGGAAGATTTGGGTGCGTGATTCTTGCATGATTTATGATAGGTGGACTTGCAGTCATTGTTTCAGATCTATGTTCTTCTGACACAAATGACCTTACAAATATTAAGTCATATTCAGAATTTTCAGTTTGTGTCTGGTTGTTCTCCATACATTCTCCTGCAAGAAATTTTGTTAAGTATTTTATTTGCTTTCTTAATTTTGGATTAAAGTCTTAAAATTAACTTATATCAAGATAGCACAGTGTCTTGAATTTCTCTGGTTTGTGACTTAAAAAATGTTGAGTTTTCTTTTTTCCTCTTGCAACATGTTTTCATATTCTTTCAGAAGACTAGCTAGATTTCTAAAAAATTAAACAAGGAATATTACATAAAACCACTTATCTAGCTGGACAAATTAACATGAAAAGAAATTAAAAAGAACTCCAAAACTGTAACATGAATTTTCTTAAAAAAATGCATACAGTTTGTTTATAAAGAAGATAGATTGATTACCAAGACATGGCTATTTTACATAGTTTAAAATTTTCAAAATTAATACATTTGATAATACACAGCATAATTTTTAATTAATTTCTCTTTTAATTGCAATTTATTCATTTTGTATCACATCAGTAGCCCCCCTCTCGAACCCTCCCAATTCTAGCATTCCTCCCTCATCTCTTCCTATGCCTTTCCCCCAGTCCAAAGATAGGGGCAGTCCTCCTCCCCTTCCATCTGTCCCTAGCCTATGAGGGCTCATCAGGACTGGCTGCACTGTTTTCCTCTGGAATGGTAAGGCTCTTCCCAAGGCTCCCCCATCAGAAGGAGATGATCAAAGAGCCAGCCACTAGTAAGGGGAACAGGGGCTGTCTCTGAGAGCATAGTATTATAAGCAAAGGGAGAAGAAATGTTTGGATCATTTCCCTTGAGAAAGACTCATCTTATCCTAAATAAATTTAGAGAAATTTAAATGAGAATAAAAATATTATATTTTAATATTTCTCTCAGCATACAAAATCGTAGACTACTATAGAAAACCTGTCAATAAATTCATTGAGGTTCATGGTAATTACATTTTTATGATCATTTACAGTACTCTTTTTTAATGCTTTAGTAATTACACTTTATTCACTTTGTATTCCCTCTGTGGTTCCTTCCCTCCTCCTGCCCCAATCCCTCCCTTCCTTCACCCACTGCATGCATGCTTCTCCCCATGTCCACTGAAAGCTAGGTCTTCTTTTTCTTTCTCCTGATCTTAGTCAATTAGGTCTCATCAGGAGTGGCTGCATTGTCTTCTTCTGTGAACTGGTAATGCTGCTTACCCCTCATGGGGAGTTAATTAAAGAGCAGTCCAATCAGTTCATGTCAGATAGAGTCCCTGATCCTATTACAATGGTACCCACTTGGATTCTATAGTACTACTTGTTGATAGTTCATTGAATGGTGTGGTTTTCATAATTCATGAGGTTAAGTCATAGGAATATTGAAGATCATAAAAAAATTAAACAAGTTATATAGGTTTAAATTAGTTTAAATACTCTTAATGTTGCTAGACTCTAGAAGTGACATAAATTGCCTCTCAAAACAAATGAGTATATTGATTCTAGCCTTATATACTTGTAATAAAACCAAAAGAGACAAATTGTTAAAATAAACCCTCCACAGACAGACATAAGGCTACAACTATAAATATCAGATTATAGTGAGTCTTTTAAGATAATATTCACCCCCATTTCATACTGGAGAAAATTGAAGTCCTGTGGATAAATTTCATAACATCAATACATCAATATTCTCCTGTTTGGGAGCCTAACAGCAGCTCAGGGACACTATCCTTTGAGTTGTAGGATGTCTAACAGAATTTTTGGACTCTCAAGGCTAGTTGAATACATCACCACACTTATTCTTAATTCTGGTAACCCACAAGTATTTCATGGCATCTATGTAGGCCCTGTTGGGAAAGACATTTGTTTCCAATTAAGTTCTATTTGATTTAAGTTTTATATTTCTATTTATTGTGAAAAGTGGTGTATGACCAATAGCTCAAGAAAAAAAAAAAAAAAAAAAAAAAAAACAACCAATAGAATTGCTACTAGATATATGAAATTGTCGAAGATAATACACTTTATGTAAAGGTATCATCAGAATATGGCCAAATAGCATCTCAAAACATTTTCAACAGCTATCATTACAATAAATAAACATCAAATTTCACAGATTTGCTAATGCTGGTTGCATATGTATCATTTTCTACTACAAATGCATTTATGGTCAGTTCAATAACATCACCTCATGATTTTGGTCTTCACAAAAATCATTGCCTTTACTTGAAAGGTAAGATGAGAGATAACAAGCTGTGTCTGGGTGCTCCTATGAATTATTTCAGTGCAGATCACATGCGAATAAACTCCAATCCAGAGATGTAAATATGGTAGTGTTTTGTTAATCACAAAATGGTTGAGAGAACATCTTTTTTTTTTGTTTGTTTGAACATGTATAATTTAGTGATTGTTCCTTTAATGTAAACACATAGAAATATCTACTATTTGTTTATTTATTAGGAGCTCATAGGTAGTCATGTTCTTTTTTTTTTTTAATCAGTTACATTTTATTAACTCTGTATCCCAGCCTTGTCCCAATCCCTCATTCCCTCCCAATCCCTCCCTTCCTCCCTCATCTCCCCCTTGCCCCTTTCCAAGTCCACTGATAGGGGGGACCTCCTTTCCATTCATCTGATCCTGTTTTATCAGGTAACTTCAGGACTGGCTGCAAAGCCCTCTTCTGTGGCCTAACAGACTGCTCCTCCCTTCAGGGGTGGGGAGACCAAAGAGCCAGTCATTGAGTTCCTGTTAGAAATAGTCCCTGTTCCCCTCACTTTGGGAAACCAATTGGTTACTGAGCTACCACAGGCTACATCTGAGTGGAGGTTCTAGGTTATATCCATACATGGTCCTTGGTTGAATGTCAGTCTCAGAAAAGACCCTGTGCCCAGATATATTTGGTCCTTGTGGAGCTCCTATCCTTTCCCAATCAGACTAATTCCCCTTCTGTCTTATGATTCCCTGTACTCTGCCAAAGGTTTGGTCATGAGTCTTTGCTTTGAAAACACTGCTAGTTAGAGTCTTTCAGATGCGCTCAGTAGACTCCTGTCATACGTTCAATGCACATCCCATCTGTCTTTCTAAATGAGGATTGATCATCTTACCCCATGTCCGCTCAATTGATTATCTTTTTAGGTGTATAGATTTCATTATGTTTATCCTATCTTATAGGTCTATATAAGTGAGTATATCCCATGTTTGTCTTTCTCCTTCTGGGATATTTCACTCAGAATGATCTTTTCTAGATCCCACCATTTGCCTGCAAATTTCATGATTTCCTCCTTTTTGATTGCTGAATAGTATTCCATTGTATAAAAATACCACAATTTCTGTACCCATTCCACCGTTGATGGACATCTGGGTTGTTTCCAGGTTCTGGCTATTACAAATAGAGCTGCTATAAACATGGTTGAGCAAGTGTCCTTTTTGTGTACTTGAACAAACTTTGGGTATATACCTAGCAGTGGTATAGCTGGGTCTGGAGGAAGCACTATTCCTATTTGTCTTAGAAAGCGCCAGATAGCTTTCCAGAGTGGTTGTACCAGTTTACATTCCCATCAGCAGTGGAGGAGGGTTCCCCTTTCTCCACAACCTCTGCAGCATGTGCTATCGCTTGAGTTTTTCATCTTGGCCATTCTGGTGGGTGTAAGGTGATATCTCAGGGTCTTTTTTATTTTGCATTTCCCTGATGGCTAATGAGGATGAGCACACTCAAGGGTTCAACATTACCCATCACTCTGTCCCTCGAGAAACTCATCCACGCACACTTACACACACAGACCCACACGCGCGCGCGCGCACACAAGCTTGCATTTGCCCCATTTGCGCCTGCGTACTTTCCTCCCACAGGTACAGCTAGTCCTCAGCACATGCTGAGAGTGCTCAGCTTCCTGAAGAACTCTCCAGACACCAGAGAGAGACAGAACCAGTCTGATCTGCAGAATCCAAAAACAAACAGGGAAGGTTTCAGATAAGCCAATGGCCAGAGGTAGGCGAAAGAACACTTCCAACATAAATCAGGACATCATGACTTCACCAGCAAACCCCAAAAACGATAGATACACCAATTCAGCAGAAGCACAGGAAAATGATTTTAAAGCCATGTTTGCCCAATTATTTGAGGCTCATAAGGAGGAAATGAACAAGTCTTTCAAAGAGATGGCCAATCAATTGGAGGCAAAGAAAGGAGAACATCTTTAAAAAGCTCCAGAGAACAGAAAGAGACACTGTTGAGTGAGTCAAGTATCACATAGCTTTGTTATGTGTTTGTCTGTGTTAATAGGGGTGGTGATGAATTACTAAGGTGCCAACCTAAGAATCCAACAGCTGAGCTGAAAACTAAAGCTAAAAACATTGAGAATGCATTCACCAGAATTATAGCAGAAAATTTTCTAAGTCCTACAAATTCATAATCAAGCACAACCAACTAGAATACCACACAGAAATGAATAGATAAGAACTCTAGAGTCATCTGAAAATGAAAACTCACTTTTCTAAACATTTATCAAGCAGGAAGAGAAAATCTCTGAAGGAAGTTTGTAAGAAAAAGTGTTTACATTTAAAAAAATCAGAGAGATATGAAACAGCACAAGGATATAGATTTACTGGTGAATTTGGAAGTAGTTTTAGCAAACAGCTATGAATGACCACAGACCAAGATTAAAATGAGAACAAAATATAATTAAAATTGAAAGTTAGGTGGACAGAGGATCTGATGCAAATATAACATCAAAGGAATCTTGGAATCTACATTGGTCCCTTCAGAAGGTGTCCACACAGATTTTAGGAATTGTAACATTGTCCCAAGTAAAACAAAGCCTAAGACAAATTAAATGGAAGACTCAAGATGGCAGGGCCAACCACAGAGTGTCTATAAATAACAGCTCAGCACTGGGAGGAGAGTGACCAGCAGGTCTTACTGTGGGCTCCAAACTCCTGCAGTCTGTTTCTTACTTGAAAGAAGAATCCATGTGAATATGTGAAGATCCAAATTCCGGCCACCAGGATCATTCCAGGAAAAAAATAAAATAAAATTCTAGACTCCTGCCCAAGCCCACCTGCTATGGATGCATTCCTGGAAACATCAGGTTGCAGCTCTGAACATGCAGCCTTAGGCCATCCAGCAAATCCTAACTTCAGTGAAAACATTCCTAGGACAAATCGATCTTGGCTTTGACTTTGGTGGTTCACTCTCACTGCCTGTTCAATGGAAAATTCTGGTACCGAGGCTAAGACTCCAAACCTGGGCACCCACTCTCATAGTCATGTGAACACCTTCTGGGTACAAGCTGCTCCTGGCACTTAACCAAGAAGCCCAGTTTCACTATCTTGTTGAAACCTTCCAGGATGTTGTGGCTAATGGCACTGACTCTCACCATCCTGTAGAGAGGATACCTTCTGGTATTGCTGGGGAGATATGGCCCCATTCTGCCTGCTCCACAACTGCACAACTCACCTGAGTCAGAATCAGCAAACACAGCACAGACAGAGAAAACTACAGAGCAGAGCTGGCACGGGACCCAAGTCCCATTGCCTACCATCTTGAGGAAGCCAGTAGAGCACTGGAGCAGATCTAGACTCACTTTGGTTGTGTTGTCTTGTTTAAAAAAATAAAATAAAATAAAATAAAATAAAATAAAATAAAATAAAATAAAATAAAATAAAATAAAACAAAACATTATCTTACTGGCCTTGTCTTATGCTGTTAAAACCCTTGAACTCAGTGAAAAAGATTTTTAACTATTTCAAAATTCTACTTGGGAGCTGCAGAAATGGCATAGCACAGTGATAGAGCCTATTGTGTGTCTAAGCATGAAATTCAAGTTAAGTTTCTATTCCCCAGCACAACACAGATTATAATAGCACATAAGTGAATGAATGAATAAATAAGCACTGTATCAGAGCTCCTTAGTACAGGATTTATGTTAGAGATTTCGTTTCCTGTTTTTTTTTAATTATTTTTCATGAATATAGTAAATACTTAACCAGAACTCTAAAATGTGACAGGCATGCTTAAAACATATGATGTATATTTTAGATAGATGTGATAAGTTCTCCCTGGACTTTCCAGGGTGCATGGAGGATGGGAACTTTTGGATGTGTGGTGATGATAACAATACTTTTTCTTTTTTTCTTTCTTCCTTTTATTTTAGCAATACTTTTACAAAACAAAGAACAAAACCCAAAAAAGGATATTAATAGACTTGTTGATGTGGGATGAGTGACTCATCAATAAACACAGAACTAAAGGCAATTAATAACTGCTGGTAGAGGACATTCTACTACCCCCAAAAGACATCACTAGTTCGTAATCCAATACCAAGTGTTCTGCACTGGAATCATATTCACAAAGCAACAGGAATTAAATTTAATGTGTTGTATGACTATATTTCTCTTTTTACATGTACATGTAACAATAAATATGAATTTAATAAAGTCATGAATTTTAGAAGATATAAAGGCAGGAAGAAAGGGTGAAGGTTGGAGGGAGGAAATGGTAGTGGGGAAAGGTAGAAATTTTATTTTAATTATGACATTACTAATCTGGTTGCATATGTCTTGATTCAGCCAGGATGACTTGGAAAAAAATAATACTTATTTGCAATACCATTATACATCCTAGAATTTTATAACATGTTAGTGTTACAATCTCCATTTACTTGGTTTCATATATTTTGTTTTATTTTAATTTTAAAATTACTTTATAATTAATTACAGTTTTCTCCCTTTGTATCCCAGCTATATACCCCTGCCACATCCCTTCCCAATACTAACCTTCCTCCAACCTCCTCTCCTCCCATGCCCCTCCCTAAGTCCACTGATAGGGGAGGTCTTCCTTCCTTTCCATCTCATCCTAGCCTATCATGTCTCATCAAAACAGGCTACATTTTCTTCCTTTGTGACCTGAGCTGCCATGGGCTACATCCCTGCTTAGATTCTAAGTTATCTCCAAGCAAATTTCTTGGTTGGAACATTCATCTAAGAATAGACCCCTTTGCACAGATTTTTTTTTTCCTGTTACTCTCCTTGAGGAGCTCCTGTCCCCTCTAGGTCTTTCTATATCCTCCTTGTTTTATAAGGTACCCTCCACTCTACCCAAATTATGTCTGAGAGTCTCAGCATCTGCTCTAATACCCTGCTGGGTAGAATCTATCAGTGGCTCTCTGTTGTAGGTTGCTGTGCTCTTCCCTGTTGGCTCTTCCCAATTGGCGGTTCACGCTTATGAATTGGCTGTCTGAGTGAGGCTTGATCATCTAACTCAGGGTCCTCCTTCATGCTTAGCTACCTTTGATATACCTATTATGTGTGTTTATCCTATATTTTATATCTACTATCCACAAATAACTAAGTTATATATCAAGTATGTCTTTCTGCTTTGGGGATAACTCACTCAAGATGATCTTACACCTTCTCAGTGGCTCAGATCAAAAAGTCCAGTGACAAAACATGCTGGAGTGAATGTGGAGAAAATGGAGACCTCCTTCATTGCTAGTGGGAATGGAAAATGTCCATGCACTTTGGAAATCAGTCTGGATCTTTCTCAGACAATTAGGAATAATGCCTCCTCAAGATCCAGCTATTCCACTCCTTGGCATATATCCAAAAGATATTCAAGCACACAACAAGGACATTTGTTCTACTATGTTCCTAGCACCTTTATTCGTAATTATCAGAATCTGGAAACAACACAAATGTCCATAAACTGAGGAATGGATGCAGAAATAGTGGAACATTTACACACTGGAATACTATTCAGTAATTAAGAACGAGTAAATCATGAAATTTGCAGACAAGGAAAGAAAGGAAAAAAATATGAAATTTGAAAAGAAAAATGGGAGCTATAAGATAAATCATGAAGACAGAGCCATTAAATAAAGCCCGATTTCTCAATGGAGGTTCTAGAAAAGAGAGGGCCTGACACATATTCTCCAAATGATGAGAGAAAATTTGGCAGCCAAACTGTCAACCACATTAGTTGGAGAAACCAAATTTGAGCAGGATCTATCTACAACAATTTCTGCTCTCCATATGGCACTTGAAAGAAAATTTCAACTTAAAGATGTTTACCACACTCAATAAAAATAAAACGTATAAATATTTAATCTCTTGACCCGAACTTTGTGCAAAGTACAAGGAATCCTATGAAAGTAGGCCTGTCTATCAATGCAGATGCTGAGATTTATGGCCAACTGTTGGGCACACAGCAGGAAATCTTAGGAAAGAAGTGGTAAACAGTAAGATCTGGAGAGGACAGTAACTCTACAAGGAGAGCAACAGAACCAAAAAATCTGAGCACAGGGGTCTTTCATGAGACTGATACTCCCAACCAATTACCATGCATAGAGATAACATAAGACCCCTGCAGAGTTGTAGCCCATGGCAGTTCAGGGTTTCATAATAATAGGTACAGAGAGTGTCTCTGACATGAACTGTTTGGCCTGCTCTTTAATTAATCCCTGGCCCCCGGAAGGGTGAAGCAGCATTACCAGGTAATAGAAGAAGACAATGGAGCTACTCCTGATGTGGCCTAACTGACTAGGAAAAGAAGGAAGGAAAATAAGTCCTCCCCTATCAGTGGACTTGGGGAGTGGCATTTGTGCAGATGGGAGAGGAACGGAGAAATTGTGACTGGAGGACAGAGGGAACCACAGGGGGATCCAAAGTGAATAAAGTATAATTAATAAAAAATCAAAAATAAAAGGATGCATTATTCTGTGATATCCAAGAATAAGATCTGAAAGTCAAAAATAAATATTACCTCGGTATAAAAGAAAGAAAAAGCATGTTCAAAGCAAATGGAGACAAAAATCAAGCATGTGTAACAGTTTTAATATCTGACAAAAAAACAAAACAAAATAGACTAAAAACTAATCAGAACAGACAGGGAACACTACATAGTCACCAAAGTTGAAAAAAAAAAATCTGCCAAGGAGCTATTGCTGTTTTAAGCATTCATATACCAAGCACAAAAGTAACTGTCTTCATAAAAGAAATACTATTACAGATAGAAAAGTATATTGACCTCCACACAGTGGTAGTGGGAGGCTTCAGTACCTCACTCTCAGTAATTTACAGGTGATCCAGACAAAAACTAAACCAAGAAAAGCTGTAGCTAAAAGATTTCACATGTACATTAGCTTAGCAGACTTTTAGAGAAGATTTAACCCAAACTCAGAATATACTTTCTTTTCAATAGCTCATTGAATTTCTTCCAAAATTGACCAAAGTCTTGAAAATAAAGCAAGTCTCAACAGTAAGGAAAAAATTTAAATCACACCCTATACCCTACATAACCACCACAGATTAAAACTACATGAAAACAAGAGCAATAGCAGTTTAAAAACATGGTAAAAGTGAGCAACTCACTACTGAAAGAAAATTGATTCAAGATAGAAATCAAGAAGGAAATTAAAAACTAAAACCATCTTTTAAAAAAATTGAAATCAAGTGAAAATACTATTTACCCAAATATATAAGACACATGAAGTCAGTTTTAGAGTCAAATGAAAAGCACCAACTATTTACATATAAAAACTGGAGAGATCTCATATGAGCAACTTAATGACATACTTTAATGCAATACAATGAAAAGAAAAACAAAATCCCAAAGGAGTAGGAAGCAAGAAACAATCAAACATACAGATGACATCAATAAAACAGAATGAAACAAAACAATGCAGAGAAAATAGGTAAGTTTGATACTTAGCCAAATTAACACTAACATATAGAGAGAATATCCAAATTAATAGAATTACATATTAAACATAGGAGGAAAAACACACAACAAAAAAACCCAGAGAATTGTAAGGACATATTTTAAAAGTCTGTGCTCCAAGAAAATAGAAAACCTGAAATAAACAGATAAACTTATATACAGCCTATTAAATTTAAATCACAACTGGATAAGTAGTTATATTAGATGTACAATGCCTAGTGAAATAGAGGCATTAATTAAAGCACTCAAACAATAAATGTTAGAGAAAATTAGATTTAACACAGACTATTACAATGCTTTCATATAAATATCATTGCCAATACCTCTAATTATTCTCCAATATAGAAAGAAAAAATACAAAGTGTAATTATTTTTCACAAGGACACAATTACCTCAATACATAATCCACACCAAGACCCAACAGGGAAGACTATAGAGCAATTTCTGTTAAGAACATATATTTAAAAAAAAAAAACTCATTATAAATATTTCAGCCCTAATTCCAGTAGCATATAGATAGATTATGCACCATGATCAGCTTGGATTCATACCAGATTCATAGAGAGACAGATGGAGAAACTCTCCCTGGAGGATTAAATGGAAAACGAACAAAGAATGGTTAAGGCTGGGAGTATGAGAAGAGATAGCTAAAACCAAGGGTGAATTGAGGGTTCATGTAGAACCGCTTTATAAAATATATACATATGTGACAGGAATCAAAATATAATCACCAAATAATGGGGGAGACACATCTCCACTAGCTACATCTTGCCAACAAATGAAACCTTCAGCACCAGGAATGTGTTATGTTTAATTGAGTTCGTACCAAAGTGTCCCAAAGAAGAACTCAGGTAACTCAGGCTGTCTCTGGCAATATCCATTGCTAGCCAGAAATGGATAGTAAGGCTGCATAGCTGCATTGCTGAAGACAAAACCTACATATATCACTGAACATGGAGAAGTTGAGCTGGTGGCAACTGAGTATCTTAATCTCTACTGACTAGTGTTCAGTGTACTGGAATGCACTGTGCATGGGTCTGAGGCAGTTGGGTTTCCAAGGCAGAGTGGGGATATGGACAGAAGCCTCACACTTAATGCAGAAACGATCTCTGATTGTTAATCCCTTCCAAGGGAAAGTCAGTTTTCTCCAATGCTATCAAGCTAGTTTTACCAACCATACTTAATGGCAGGCCCCATTCCTAGAAGTAAATAGCAAACATAAATAATCAATGTATTTTTGGAGGTTTTTTATCTCATAATGCCTTGTTTGAATTATTTTAACCTTACATGATATTTGTCTATATGTTATAACATATAATTTTGTGTTTTTATGGAATTTCTGTGTAAGTAAAAATGTTTCTGTGATAGCTGTGTTTCTTTTATGTCTTTCTTTGAGGTTTTTATTACTATTGGTTTGTTTTTATCTGTTCCTGTGTTTCTTATTATGTTCATGTTTATTGTCGTTTTCTTATATTGTTAACTGCTTACTTATGAGAGACAGAAAGGAAGTGTTTGAGTGTGTGGGTTTAAGTGGTCAGGAACATCTTAGAGAAGTTGTAAAAGGCAAAACTACGATCAGAATATATTATATAATAACTCTATTTTCTTTTTATAAAAAGTGAGGAATTGAACATAATTTATGACCCAGGGATTTTGCAGTAGTAACCATACAGTAAAGAAGGAAAGCAATAAAAACTAGAATAGTTTAAGCAAATGCATTGCATAAGAGACTTTTCAAGGTCTAAACTAGTCAGTTAATCTGTACTGTAAACACCACAGTAATAACTAAGCACAATTCCTCAGCTATTGTACCAATGTTCTTGATACATACACAAAACATTTTAATTTTACAATGCTGCTTAATCAATATTATAAAATAATTCTAGTATCATTATACAATTGAAGGATTTATTTATCATTTATACCAAATAAATATATAGCTTTTAACTTGAAAGGATGAGGACTATAAAGAAGTATGTCTAATTACCAAGTTTTAGATAACAAATCAGAGTACATATGGTCATAGGAGGATTTGGTGCTAATACTCTATTAACTTATTAAATAGGTAAATATTCTAAAGATGATTATGTTTTATTTCAAAAATTTACAAAGAAAAAAAATAAGTATTTCAATACTTTACATGTAATCCAAATAACACAATAAGTGTAATAGTAAATTTAGGTTAAAACTTGAAAAAGGTTGACAATAAAATACTATACAATGTATCAATTTTCCTACTTCCCCCTTTTTTTTCAAAATCTCTCTCAACTCAGTAAGTGGTTTTTCTCTTGACCCTCATCTTTCCCAATACTCAGGCTATGTGCTGAGGAGTATTGAAACTCTCTGTTCCTACCGTCTCCTGAATGACACTTGGGTGCACTCTTGCCTGAATATTTAGATTTAGATTTCTTCATGCTTGATCCAGGAAGATTCCTGAAACTTGGACAAGACCTGTCTCATGGAACCAGCTATTGCCTGGACACTGAGAACATGGTCTTGGATGCTTTGTTTGTTGATGATCTCCTTTGAAAGCGATATTGAGACTGAGCCAAGGATTGTGAGTGGCCTGGAGAAGATCTGGTATGATCTATGGTTTGATACCAGTGGTGGGACAAGAATGCTTGTGTCACCTTGACGACGGAATTTATGATTGTCTTCCTCATAATGTTTTTGGCCTCCCTTGCTACAGTCAGTTTGAGAGTACTGTGGATCCATTTTGTAAACCATCTGCAACTTTAGTTTATGTCCATCTAGTAAAAACCCAGGTAGGGGACCCATGGCATCCTTGGTATCACGTTAGTTGTGGAAATAGATTAAGGAAACCAATATGGACTTTTAGTCAATGGATTGGGGGGATGTTTCCATCACTATCAGGCCCATCATGCTCAAAGATATGCCTCAGGGTGCAGCATGAATTGTGGTTTGCCAGATTTTCAACCTTGAGGGAGATCATTCTCTCCACAAAGATAACAGGATGACTGTTACTCATGGTCTTCGATACCTCCGTTTAGAATACTCTGAAATGAGCAGATTTAAAGCTCCAAGAGAGATGAAAAATCTGCAACCTTTTTCTTCCAATCGTTTGACTACAATTCCTTTCACTTGTATTTGCACAGATATTCTAGAATGTTTCACAACAGCCTTGCCCATCAATAGAACTAAAACCTTTTAAGAAACAGAGCAATATGAATGTGAATGAGTTATAAACAAGTGACATAATCCAAACAATTCTTTTCACTTTTCCAGTAGAAATCCAGATGTGCTATATCAATAAAAGATTAGAATGTTTACTTGTAACATAATCATTAACTTTTATTTTTCTAACATGAAATGATATTAAAATGATAGTAAAGTTTTTATTCCCTTCATTTACTAATATATATATAGCAACAATATGTAGAAGGGGTAAATGAATTAGAAAAATGATTTTCTAGAAAAGAACTTTGACTAATTAGGGCAAACACTATTCTTTTACTAATTTTAAGATAAAAATATTCAGGTCTTTGTTCCACTTGGACTTGAGTTTCATGCAGGTTGATAAATATTGATGCATTTGCATTTATTCATAGGTAGAAATCCAGTAAGACCTGCAGCATTTGTTGAAGATGTTGTCCTTTATACATTGTATGGTTTTGGCTTCTTTGATAAAAATCAAAAAAGCATAGGTGTGTGGGTTTATTTCTGGGTATTCTATTCACTTTCATTGATCCACCATCGTGTTTCTATGCCAGTACCTGCCGGGGCCAGCCGGGTAGAGTTGAACGGTTCTTGAGTTGGGTGTGAGGATTAAAATTAATAAAATAAACACACAGCACACAGGAAACTTTTTAAAGGTCCAGACTCGACAGCCACAGCAAAAGGCAGACTGCTGCAGCGAGCAGCAAGTCTCAGGTGCTGCCTCATACTCTGCCTCCAGCCTTCTGACCACTTTATTCTTTGAGGAGTTACTTTAGCCAGTAAAACATCTCAGAACAATAGGTTAATTTGCACAAGGAGCCTGAGGAAGAGGTGTAACCCTCACAAGCTATTCCACCTGTTGTCACAAACAAAAGGAGATGTACTTGCAAGTCTCCTCTGCCATTAGTAAAGGCCTGCTAAAAGCCATCTCTCCACCGAGATTTAAATATCAAAGCAAACCTCTGAGACATGGCGACAAGTACCTTGCAGTTTTTATAACTATTTCTCTGTAGTCCAGTTTTAGCTCAGGGATGGAGATATCTTCTGACGATCTGTTGCTGTACAGGATTGTCTTAGCAATTCTGAGTGTCTTTGTTTTCCATATTAAATTGACAATTGTTCTTTCAAGGTCTGTAAACAATTGTATTGGTGTTTTTCATTTTATCAATTACAATTTATTCACCCTGTATCCCCTCTATATCTCTGTCTCTCCTCCCCTCCCAATCCCACTCTCCTTCCCCCATCTCCACCCATGTCCCACCAAGCCCACCAACAGGGGAGGTCCTCTTGTCCTTCCTTCTATTCCTAGTCTATCAGGACCTATCAGGAGGGGCTGCTTCTTCTTCCTTGTGGCCTGGTAAGGCTGCAGACCCCTCAGGGAGAGGTGATCAAAGAGCAGGCCAATCAGTTACAGTCCTTTTCCCCATTACTATGAAACCAACTTGGACACTGAACTTCCATGGACTACATCTGTTCAGGGTTCTAGGTTACCTCTATAAATGGTCTTTGGTTGGAGTATCAGTCTCAGAAAAGACCCCAGTGCCCAGAATTGTTGCTTCTGTTGCTCTCCTTGTGAAGCTCCTTTCCCCTCCAGGTCTTACTATCTCCCCCTTTTTTCATAAAATTCTCTGCACTAGGCCCAAAGTTTGGCTCTAAATCTCAGCATCTGCTCTGATACCCTCCAGTGTAGGGCTCTTCAGAGGCCCTCTGTGGGAGGTTACTCACCTGTTCCCTGAATTCTCCCTTTACTGATGTCCATCCTCTTTGACATTTTGAATGTGGATTGAACAACTCAGCCAGAGTGTTCTTTCTTGATTAGTTTCTTTAGGTGTAGAGATTTTAGTATGTTTATCCAAAATTTTATATCTAATACCACTTATGAGTGAGTATTCACCACATGTTTCTTTCTGATACTGGGATGCCTCCCTCAGAATGATCTTTTCCAGTTCCCACCATTTACCTGCAAATTTCATGATTCCTTGTTTTTGACTGTGGAGTAATATTCCATTGTGTATATGTACCACAATTTCTGTATCCATTACTCCACTGAGGAGCATCTGGTTTGTTTCCTGGTTCTGGCTATTAGGAATAAACGTGCTACAAACATGGTTTGGCAAATGTCCTTTTTGTATACTTGAGCATCTTCTGGATATATGTCTAGGTGTGTTATACCGGGATCTTGAAGAAAAGATACTCCTAATTTATTCATTTTGTATCACATCTGTAGCCCCCTCTCTAGAACCCTCCCAATTCTAGCATATCTCCCTCATCTCTTCCTATGCCCTTCCCCCAGTCCAAAGATAGGGGCAGTCCTCCTCCCCTTCCATCTGACCCTAGCCTATGAGGTCTCATCAGGACTGGCTGCACTGTTTTCCTCTGGAATGATAAGGCTCTTCCCAAGGCTCCCCCATTAGAAGGAGATGATGAAAGAGCCAGCCACTAGTAAGGGGAACACGGGTTGTCTCTGAGAGCATAGTATTATAAGCAAAGGGAGAAGAAATGTTTGGATCATTTCCCTTGAGAAAGACTCATCTTATCCTAAAAAATTTAGAGAAATTTAAAAGAGAATAAAAGTATTATATTTTAATATTCCTCTCAGCATACAACATCGTAGACTACTATAGAAAACTTGTCAATAAATTCATTGAGGTTCATGGTAATTACATTTTTATGATGATTTACAGTATTCTTTTTTAATGCTTTAGTAATTACACTTTATTCACTTTGTATTCGCTCTGTGGTTCCTTCTCTCCTCCTTTCCCAATCCCTCCCTTCCTTCACCCACTGCATGCATGCTTCTCCCCAAATCCACTGATAGCTAGGTCTTCTTTTTCTTCCTCCTGATCCTAGTCAATTAGGTCTCATCAGGAGTGGCTGCATTGTCTTCTTCTGTGGACTGGTAATTCTGATAACCCCCTCATGGGGAGTTAATTAAAGAGCAGTCCAATCAGTTCTTCTCAGAGACTGTCCCTGATCCTATTACCATAGAACCCACTTGGATTCTATAGTACTACTTGTTGATAGTTTATTGAACGGTTTGGTTTTCATAATTCATGAGGTTAAGTCATAGGAATGTTGAAGATCATAAAAAAATAAACAAATTATATAGGTTTAAATTAGTTTAAATACTCTTAATGTTGCTAGACTCTAGAAGTGACATAAATTGCCTCTCAAAACAAATGAGTATATTGATCCTAGCCTTATATACTTGTAATAAAACCAAAAGAGAAAAATTGTTAAAATAAACCCTCCACAGACAGACATAAGGCTACAATAATAAATATCTGATTATAGTGAATCTTTTAAGATAATATTCACCCCCATTTCATACAGGGAGAAAATTGTAGTCCTGTGGATAAATTTCTTAACATCAATATTCTTCAGTTTGGGAGCCTAACAGCAGTTCAGGGATACTATCCTTTGTGTTGTAGGATGTCTAACAGAATTTTTGGACTCTCAAGGCTAGTTGAATACATCACCACACTTACTCTTAATTCTGGTAATCAACAACAATTTCATGGCATCTATGTATGCCCTCTTGGAAAAGACATTTGTTTCCAATTAAGTTCTATTTGATTAGAGTTTTATATTTCTATTTGTTGTGAAAAGTGGTGTATGACCAATAGCTCAAAAAAAAAAAAAAAAACAAAAGAAAACAAAAAACCAACCAATATAATTTCTACTAGATATATGAAATTGTTGAATATAATACTCTTTATGTAAAGGTATCATCAGAATATGGCCAAATATCATCTCAAAACATTTTCAACAGCTATCATTACAATAAATAAACATCAAATTTCACAGATTTGCTAATGCTGGTTGTATGTGTATCATTTTCTACTACAAATGCATTTATGGTCAGTTCAATAACATCACTTTATGATTTTGGACTTCACAAAATCCATTGCCTTTACTTGAAAGATAAGATGAGAGATAACAAGCTGTGTCTGGGTGCTCCTATGAGTTATTTCAGTGCAGATAACATAAGAATAAACTCCAATCCACAGATGTAAATATGGTAGTGTTTTGTTAATCACAAAATGGTTGAGAGAACATCTTTAAAAAGCTCCAAAGAACAGAAAGAGACACAGTTAAGTGAATCAAGTACACATAGCTTTGTTATCTGTTTGTCTGTGTTAATAGGGGTGGTGATAAATTACTAAGGTGCCAACCTAAGAATCCAACAGCTGAGCTGAAAACTAAAGCTAAAAACATTGAGAATGCATTCACCAGAATTATAGCAGAAAATTTTCTAAGTCCTACAAATTCATAATCAAGCACAACCAACTAGAATACCACACAGAAATGAATAGATAAGAACTCTAGAGTCATCTGAAAATGAAAACTCACTTTTCTAAACATTTATCAAGCAGGAAGAGAAAATCTCTGAAGGAAGTTTGTAAGAAAAAGTGTTTACATTTAAAAAAAATCAGAGAGATATCAAACAACACAAGGATATAGATTTACTGGTGGATTTGGAAGTAGTTTTAGCAAACGGCTATGAATGACCACAAACCAAGATTAAAATGAGAACAAAATATAATTAAAATTGAAAGCTAGGTGGACACAGGATCTGATGCAAATATAACCTCAAAGTAATCTTGGAATCTACATTGGTCCCTTCAGAAGGTGTCCACACAGATTTTAGGAATTGTAACATTATCCCAAGTAAAACAAAGCCTAAGACAAATTAAATGGAAGACTCAAGATGGCAGGGCCAACCACACAGTGTCTATAAATAGCAGCTCAGCACTGGGAGGAGAGTGACCAGCAGGTCTTCCTGTGGGCTCCAAACTCCTGCAGTCTGTTTCTCAGGTGAAAGAAGAATCCATGTGAATATGCGAAGATCCAAATTCCGGCCACCAGGATCATTCCAGGAAAAGTAAAATAAAATTCTAGACTCCTGCCCAAGCCCACCTGCTATGGATGCATTCCTGGAAACATCAGGTTGCAGCTCTGAACACGCAGCCTTAGGCCATCCAGCAAATCCTAACTTCGGTGAAAACATTCCTAGGACAAATCGATCTTGGCTCTGACTTTGGTTGTTCACTCTCACTGCCTGTTCAATGGAAAATTCTGGTACTGAGGTTAAGACTCCTGGTACTGAGGGTAAGACTGCGAATCTGGGTACCCACTCTCACAGTCCTGTGAACACCTTCTGGGTACAAGCTGCTCCTGGCACTTTACCAAGAAGCCCAGTTTCACTATCTTGTTGAAACCTTCCAGGATGTTGTGGCTAATGGCACTGACTCTCACCATCCTGTAGAGAGGATACCTTCTGGTATTGTGGTACAGATATGGCCCCATTCTGTCTGCTCCCCAACTGTATGACTCACCTGAGTCAGAGTCAGCAAACACAGCACAGACAGAGAAAACTACAGAGCAGAGCTGGCTCGGGACCCAAGTCCCATTGCCTACCATCTTGAGGAAGCCAGTAGAGCACTGGAGCAGATCTAGACTCTCTTTGGTTGTGTCGTCTTGTTTAAAAAATAAAATAAAATAAAATAAAATAAAATAAAACATTATCTTACTGGCTTTGTCTTATGCTGTTAAAACCCTTGAACTCAGTGAAAAAGATTTTTAACTATTTCAAAATTCTACTTGGGAGCTGCAGAAATAGCATAGCACAGTGATAGAGCCTATTGTGTGTCTAAGCATGAAATTCAAGTTAAGATTCTATTCCCCAGCACAACACAGTTTATAATAGAAACTAAGTGAATGAATGAATAAATAAGCCCTGTATCAGCGCTCCTTACTACAGGATTTATGCTTACAGATATTTTTTTACATGAATATAATAAATACTGAACCAGAACTCTAAAATATGACAGGCATGCTTAAAACAAATGATGTATATTTTAGATAGAAGTGATAAGTTTTCCCTGGACTTTCCAGTTTGGATGGTGGATGGAAACTTTTGGATTTGTGGTGATGATAACAATATGTTTTCAAAACAAAGAATAAAACCCAGACAAGGACATTAATAGACTTGTTGATGTGGGATGGGAGAATGTCAAGGTGACTCATCACTAAACACAGAACTAAAGGCAATTAATGACTGCTGATAGCGGACATTCTACTTCCCCCCTAAAGACCCCACTATTTAGTAATGCAATACCAAGTGTTCTGCACTGGAATCATATTCATAAAGCAACAGGAGTTAAACTTAGTGTGTTGTATGACTATATTAATCTTTTTAAAGGTACATTAAAAATAAATGTGAATTTAATAAAGTCATGAATTTTAGAAGATATAAATAAAGGAAGATATGGGGAAGGTTGGAGGGAGGAAAAGGAAGTGGGGAAAGTTTGAAATTTTATTTTAACTATGACATTACTAATCTGGTCGCATATGTCTTGATTCAGCCAGGATGACTTGAAAAAATGATACTTATTTGCAATACCATTATACGTCCTAGAATTTTTGGACATATTAGGGTTACAATCTCCATTTACTTGTTTTAATACATTTTGTTTTATTTTAATTTTAAAATTACTTTATTATTAATTACAATTTACTCCTTTTGAATCCCAGCTATATTCCCCTGCCATGTCCCTTCCCAATCCTACCCTTCCTCCATGACTCCTCTCCTCCCATGCCCCCCTCCTAAGTCCAATGATCAAGGAGGCCTTCCGCCCTTTCCATCTGATCCTAACCTATTATTTCTATCAGAACAGTCTACATTGTCTTCCTCTGTGACCTGACCTACCATGGGCTACATCCCTGTTTGGATTCTAAGTTATCTCCATGCAAATTTCTTCGTTGGACTATTCATCTAAGAATAGACACCTTTGTACCGATATTTTATTTCTGTTGCTCTCTTGGGGAGCTCCAGTCCCCTCCAGGTCTTTCTATCTCCTCCTTGTTTTATAAGGAACCATCCACTCTACCCAAATTTTGTCTGTGAGTTTCAGGATCTGCTCTAATAGCCTGCTGCATAGAATCAATCACTGGCTCTCTGTGGTAGGCTACTGTGCTCTTCCCTGTTTTCTCACTCTTCCTAATTGGCTGTCTGAGTGAGTCTTGATCATCTAACACATTGTCCTCCTTCATTCTTAGCTACGTTTGATATACCGATTATGAATGTTTATCCAATATTTTATGTCTACTATCCAGTAATAACTGAGTTATATATCAAGTATGTCTTTATTCTTTGGGGATACCTCACTCAGGATGACCTTACACCCGTCAGTATGGCTAAGATCAAAAAGTCAAGTGACAATACATGCTATAGAGGATGTGGATAAAAGGGAGAACTGCTTCATTGCTGGTGGGAACGTATATGGTACATGCACTTTGGGAATCAGTCTGACACTTCCTCAGACGATTAGGAATAGTGCCTCTTCAAGATCCACCTATTCTACTCCTTGCATATATCTAGAAGATATTCAAGAACATAACAATAACATTTGCTCTTCTATGTTTGTAGCACCTTTATTCGTAATTGTCAGAATCTGGAAACAACCTAGATGTCCCTAAACTGAGGAATGGATGCAGAAATTGTGGTACATTTACACACTGGAATACTACTCAACAATTAAGAACCAGGAAATCTTGAAATTTGCAGACAAGGAAAGAAAGAAAGAATGTAAAATTTGAAAAGAAAAATGGGAGCTATGAAATGAATCATAAAGACAGAGCCATTAAATAAAGCCTGATTTCTCAATGGAGGTTCTAGAAAAGAGAGGGCCTGACATATTCTCCAAATGATGAGAGAAAATCTGGCAGCCAAGCTATCAACCACATTAGTTGGAGAAACCAAATTTAAGCAGGACCTATCTACAACAATTTCAGCTCTCCATATGGCACTAGAAGGAAAATTTCAACTGAAAGATGTTTACCAGACTCAATAAAAATAAAACAAAGAAATATTTAATCACTTGTCCAAACTTTTGGCAAAGTACAGGGAATCCTATGAAAGAAGGGTGAGATAGTGAGATCTGGAGAGGACAGGAGCTCCACAAGGAGAGCAACAGAACCAAAATATCTGGGCACATGGGTCTTCTGTGA
Organism: Meriones unguiculatus; assembly: GCF_030254825.1. Taxonomy (NCBI): domain Eukaryota; kingdom Metazoa; phylum Chordata; class Mammalia; order Rodentia; family Muridae; genus Meriones; species Meriones unguiculatus. The sequence goes on from NW_026843707.1 coordinate 11,838,175, forward strand.
GACTGATACTCCAACCAAGGACCATTCATGTATATAACCTAGAACCCCTGCTCATATGTAGCCCATGGCAGCTCAGTATCTCAGGTATGTTTAACAGGAACTGTCTGTGACATGAATTCAGTGGCAGGCATGTTGACCACCCCTCCCTTGAAGGAGGAGCAGCTTTGCCAGGCAACAAAGGAGGAAAATGCAGCCAGAATTGATGGACCCTAGGGTTAGTTGAAAGGGGAGGAGGACCACCCCATCTGTGGACTTGGAGAGGCAAATGGGGAGGGATGAGGGATGAAGGGTTGGATTGGGAGGGAATGAATGACAGGGCTACATCTGAAACACAAAGTCAATAAAGTGTTATGAATAAAAAGTGAAAAATAAAAACAGAATAATCTCTGGGCACCAAATGAAAAGATTGAGGGAAACAACCCATACAAGAGCAACGAAATTACAGAAATCAACAACTTCTCATTGATAACACTCAACATCATAGATTCACTAACTATAGACAAATCAGTCTCATGTGTTGGCATAAGCCCGGGGGGGGGGGGGCGGCAAGATGGCGGCGCCGGGAGGACTCTCATTCTGAGCAGCAGCAGCAGGATCAGCACAGTGACCAGTAATCAGAACTCACGGCCATAAAACACAGTCATTGTGTTTCCCAGGTGAGAGGATACCCCACGGTGGGGGACTCAATCAGCTTTTAACTCACCTGGCTAAACCCCGGAAGAGATCCCGGTTCCACCAGACTCTTGGCTGCCCTCTGCTGGCTGCCAGCCCCAGCCCCAGCCCAGAGCCACAAGCCAGTGTTTCTGGTCACGGTCCCAGACTGAACCGTGTGCACCACACTATCAGAGACTGGATTTTTCAGTCGAGAGATAACCCCAGGGTACAGGAAAAGATTGGGACCAGCCCTAGGTCACCCAGATATTCCCTGGAAAAGACTCGGGTTCCACGGGCACCCCAGGACCCAGCCCGGAGCCAGAGCCCGAGACCCAGGCTCTGGCACAGAGCCCTGCCTGACTGCGTGCCTGATTCATCGCCTGAGATAGAACTGTGGGCACCAGGGCACCAGCGAATGAGTTTCACTGTCCAGTGCAAACACACAGGGAGGGAAACGGCTGGTCTGATCTCAGAGCACTCAGCCAACACCCCCAGCCTGAAAAGGTCCCGGGAAAATTACCCAGCTTAGGGAGGCACCCAGGCTCCCAAAGGCCGAAAAGGCAGACACAGGCAGTTTGTGTGCACCAGACAGCTGGCGGAGACTGAGCCGCCGTCACTCAACTGTGCTCCAGGCACAGGCAGTTTCTGAGGCCAGCCAGCTGGCAGACACTGAGCAGTGTGCATCAGGGCAAAAAAGACACTGGGAGTCCGTGTCTCCAGAGAATCCACAGGGAAGGAAGAAGACTGTACTGACTTAAATCACCCAATCCTTCCCTAGAAAAAGTCTAGCAGTATAGCAGACCAGTGGGGCCATCACTCAACTGTGATCCAGACACAGGCACAAATAATTGCTGCTCCCTGATGTCCAACTGGGTCACAGCAGCTGATCGTTAAATTTACAACAACAAACGCAGAAACAGGGCAGCTGCTCTCAGGACTTCCCTGGGTGAGAGGAGAACGCTCTCAACTAACAAAGACCACAGTTACCACTCAGGTCTATATCCCTGAGGTGAGCAACTTCTGAAAAAACACCAGCCATCCAGGGACTATACCCAAAAAGCTGAGAAGACATCCTTCAGGAAAAACCATCTTTCTGCAAAGAGGATTCTCTCCACCACAGGATCCCCAGGAACCACCAGAAAATAACCCCAAACACCTAAGATAGCACAATGGGTAGAGGCCAGTGTAAAAGCTCAAGCAACAAAAGACTGAGCAATATAGCATCTCCAGAACCCAGGTACCCAGGGGCAAGTAGCGCTGGACACCCCAGCATAACTGAAATCCAAGAAGATGACCTAACAACCATGCTCATGAAGATGATAACAGAGGAAACAAATAAGATTCGTAAAGACATAGAGGAAGATAAACTCAAACAGAATATTGCCATCCGTAAAGAAATAGAGGAAGGTGCAGCCAAACAGTTTATGGCCTTTAGAAAGGAAATGCTTAAAGCACTGAATGAAATAAAAGAAACAGATTTGAAGGAACTAAAAGAAAAACAGGAAAGTACAATCAGATAGGTGAAGGAAGTAAACAAAACAACTCAAGACCTGAAGATAGAATTGGAAAAATTAAAAAAAACACAAATGGAGGAAATAATGGAAAGGAAGAATCTAGGGAAGAAAACAGGAACTACAGAGGTAAGCATAACCAACAGACTACAAGAGATGGAAGAAAGAATCTCAGGTGTAGAAGATACAATGGAAGAAATCGATGTATCTGTCAAAGAAAATGTTAAATCCAAAAAATTTCTGACACAGACCGTCCAAGAAATCCAAGACAATATGAAAAGACAAAACCGAAGAATAATAGGTATAGAGGAAGAAGAAGACTCCCTTCTCCAAGGATCAGAAAATATTTTCAACAAAATCATTGAAGAAAATTTCCTCAAGCTAAAGGAGAGGCCAATTAGAATACATGAGGCCTACAGAACACCCAATAAATTTGACCAGAAAAGAAAATCCTCCTGATACATAATAATCAAAACAGTAAGTATACAGAACAAAGAAAAAATACTAAAGGCTGCAAGGGAAAAAGGCCAAGTAACATATAATGGCAAACTCATTAGAATCACACCTGACTTTTCAACAGAGACAATGAAAGCCAGAAGGGCCTGGACGGATATCATGCAGACCCTAAGAGAACACAGATGTCAGCCAAGGCTACTATACCCTGCAAAACTCTCAGTCCTCATAGACGGAGAAAACAAGATATTCAATGACAAAAACAAATTTCAACAATACCTACAAACAAATCCTGCATTACAGAAGACACTAGAAGGGAAAATACAACCCAGGAAAACTAGCTACATTCAAGAAAACACAGGAAATAAATAACTTCACTTCAGTAAAACAAAAAACAAACAAGCACACAACCTGATGACCACAGCCAACATCAAAATCAAGGGATCTAGCAGCCACTGGTCATTAATCTCTCTCAACATCAATGGACTCAACTCTCCAATAAAAAGACACAGATTAACAGAATGGATACATAAACAAAACCCAGCAATCTGTTGCATACAAGAAACACACCTAAGACACAAAATAGATATTACCTGAGGCTAAAGGGTTGGAAGATGTCTTTTCAAGCAAAAGAACCCAAGAAGCAAGCAGGAGTAGCCATTCTAATATCTGATAAAATAGACTTTCAACCAAAATTAATCAAAAGAGATGGGGAAGGACACTTCATACTCATCAAGGGAAAATTCCACCAGGAAGACATCACAATCCTGAACATCTATGCCCCAAATACAAGAGCACCCACATTTGTTAAAGAAACATTGATAAAATTTAAAGCACATATAGATCCCCACACATTAATAGTGGGAGACTTCAACACCCCACTCTCAATAAAGGACAGGTCAACAAAACAGAAATTAAACAAAGAAACAATGTCTCTGACAGAGGTCATGAATCAAATGGACCTAACAGACATTTACAGAACTTTACACCCAAACACAAAAGAATTTACCTTCTTCTCAGCACCTCCTGGAACCTTCTCCAAAATAGACCATATAGTGGGTCACAAAGCAAGCCTCAACAGATACAGGAAGATTGAAATAATCCCTTGTATCTTGTCTGATCAGCATGGAATAAAGCTGGACCTCAACAATAACAGAAATAGCAAAAAGCCTACACACACATGGAAACTGAACAACTTGTTACTAAATGACAGCTGGGTCAGGGAAGAAATAAAGAAAGAAATTAAAGTCTTTCTAGAAATCAATGAAAATGAAGACACAACATACCCGAACTTGTGGGACACAATGAAAGCAGTGATAAGAGGAAAGTTCATACCACTAAGTGCCTTCAAGAAGAAATTCGAGACAGCTCATTCAAGCACCTTAATGCCTCACTTAAAAACCCTAGAAAAACAAGAAGCAGACAAACCAAGAAGGAGTAGACGGCTGGAAATAATCAAACTCAGGGCTGAAATCAATCAATTGGAAAGTAATAAAACAATTCAAAGAATCAATGAAACCAAGAGCTGGTTCTTTGAGAAAATCAACAAGATCGACAAACCCTTAGCCAGGCTAACAAAAAAGCAGAGAGTCACCACCCAAATCAACAAAATCAGATATGAAAAGGGGGATATAACTACAGACACTGAGGAAATCCAATCATTAGGACTTACTTCAAAAGTCTATATGGCACAAAATTTGAAAATCTAAATGAAATGGACAATTTTCTTGATCGATTTGACTTACCAAAGCTGAATCAGGACCAGGTAAATCAACTAAATAGTCCTATATCCCCCAAAGAAATAGGAGCGGTCATCAAAAGTCTCCCATCCAAAAAAAGCCCAGGACCAGATGGCTTCAGTGCAGAATTCTACCAGACCTTCAAAGAAGAGCTAACACCAATTCTCTTCAAACTATTCCACAAAATAGAAACAGAAGGAACATTACCAAACTCATTCTATGAAGCCACAGTCACCTTGGTACCTAAAACTCACAAAGACTCAACAAACAAAGATAATTTCAGGCCAATCTCCCTTATGAACATTGATGCAAAAATCCAAGAACACATTAAAGATATTATCCACTATGACCAAGTAGGCTTCATCCCAGGTATTTAGGGGTGGTTCAATATAGGGAAATCCATCAATGTGATCCACCATATTAACAAACTGAAAGAAAAAAACCATATGATAATCTCCCTAGATGCAGAAAAAACATTTGACAAAATCCAACATCCATTCATGTTCAAAGTGTTGGAGAGATCAGGGATATAAGGCACATATCTAAACATAGTAAAGCCGATATACAGCAAACCTATAGCCAACATCAAACTGAATGGAGAGAAACGTAAATCAATCCCACTAAAATCAGGGACAAGACAAGGCCGCCCACTCTCTCCATATCTCTTCAACATAGTGCTGGAAGTCCTTGCTAGAGCAATAAGACAGTTGAAGGAGATCAAGGGGATACAAATTGGAAAGGAAGAAGTCAAATTATCACTATTTGCAGATGATATGATAGTATACTTGAGTGACCCCAAAAACTCTACCAGGGAACTCCTACAGCTGATAAACACCTTCAGCAAAGTGGCCGGATACAAAATTAACTCAAAAAAATCAGTAGACCTCCTGTATACAAAAGACAAAAGGGCTGAGAAAGAAATTAGGGAAATAACACCCTTCACAATAGCCACAAATGACATAAGGTACCTCGGAGTAACCCTAACCAAGGAAGTCAAAGACTTGAATGAAAAAAATTTCAAATCTCAGAAGAAAGAGTTAGAAGATATGAGAAGATGGAAAGATCTCCCATGCTCATGGCTTGGCAAGATTAACATAGTAAAAATGGCCATCTTACCAAAAGCAATCTACAGATTCAATGCAATGCCCATCACATTACCAACACAATTCTTTACAGACCTGGAAAGAAAAATTCTCAACTTCATATGGAATAACAAGAAACCCAGGATTGCTAAAACAATCCTCTACAATAAAAGATCTTCTGGAGTTATCTCCATCCCTGATCTTAAGTTGTACTATAGAGCAACAGTTTTAAAAAATGCATGGTATTGGCATAGAAACAGAATGGTTGATCAATGGAATGGAACAGAGGACCCAGAAATAAACCCACACACTTATGGACACCTGATCTTGGAGAAAGACGCCAAAACCATACAATGGAAAAAAGATAGCATCTTCAATAAATGGTGCTGGTCCAACTGGATGTCTACATGTAGAAAAATGAAAATAGATCCATACTTATCACCCTGCACAAAACTGAAGTCCAAGTGGATCAAAGACCTCAACATAAAACCAGACACATTAAATCGGCTTGAAATAAAAGTGGGGAATACCCTAGAACTCATTGGTACAGGAGAAAACTTCCTGAACAGAACACCAACAGCACAAGCTCTAAGAGCAACAATCAATAAATGGGACCTCTTGAAACTGAAAAGCTTCTGCAAAGCAAAGGACACCGTCATCAAAACAAAGCGACCGCCTACAGATTGGGAAAGAATCTTCACCAACCCTTTATCTGACAGAGGACTCATATCCAGTATATATAAAAAACTAAAGAAGCTGAAAAGCAGCAAACCAAGTAATCCACTTAAAAAAATGGGGAACAGAGTTAAACAGAGAATTCTCTGTAGAGGAATACCGAATGGCAGAGAAGCACTTAAAGAAATGCTCAACCTCACTAGCCATTAGGGAAATGCAAATTAAAACAACCCTGAGATTTCACCTTACACCCATGAGAATGCCAAGATCAAAAACTCAAGTGACAACACATGCTGGAGAGGTTGTGGAGAAAGGGGAACTCTTCTCCACTGCTGGTGGGAATGTAAACTTGTACAACCACTCTGGAAATCAATCTGGTGCTTTCTCAGACAACTAGGAATAGCGCTTCCTCAAGATCCAGCTATACCACTCCTGGGCATATATCCAAAAGAGGCTCAAGTACACAAAAAGGACATTTGCTCAACTATGTTTGTAGCAGCTTTATTTGCAATAGCCAGAAGCTGGAAACAACCCAGATGCCCCTCAACTGAAGAATGGATGCAGAAATTGTAGTACATCTACACAATGGAATATTACTCACCAATGAAAAATAAGGAAATCATGAAATTTGCAGGTAAATGGTGGGATCTGGAAAGGATCATCCTGAGTGAGTTGTCCCAGAAGCAAAAAGACACACATTGTATATACTCACTCATATAGACATACAACATAGGACAAACCCACTAAAACCTGTGCATCTAAAGAAACTAAGCAAGAGAGAGGACCCTAACTAAAATGTCCAATCCCCATCCGGAAAGGGAAAGAGGATGGACATCAGAAGAAGAAGAAAACAGGAAACAACCTAGGAACCTACCACAGAGGGCCTCTGAAAGCCTTTGCCTTACAGACTATCAAAGCAGATGCTGAGCCTGATGGGCAACTGTTGGGCAGAGTGAATGGAATTTTAGGTAAGAACTGGGAAATAGTAAGAGCTGGAGAGGACAGGGTCTCCACAATCAGAGCAACAGAGCAAGAAAATTTGAACACAGGGAACTTACCAGAGACTCATACTTCAACCAAGGCCTATTCATAGAGATAATCCAGAACACCTGCACAGATGTAGCCCAGTGCAGTTGACAGTCCTATTGGGTTACATAGTAATGTGAAGAGGGACTGCCTCTGACATAATCTGATTGGCCTTCTCTTTAATCACCTCCCCCTGGGGCGGAGCAGCCTTACCAGGCCATAGTAGAGGACAATGCAACCACTTTTGATGTGAACTGGTAGACTAAGATCAGAAAGGAGAGGAAAATCTCCCCTATCAGTGGACTTGGGGAGTGGCATGCAAGCAGAGGGAGGAGGGAGGGTGGAATCGGGAGGGGAGGAGGGAGGGACTTATGGGGGGATGCAGAATGAATAAAGTGTAATTGATGAAAAATTTAAAAAAAAGAAAAAAATGGATTACAGAGCTAAAGAGATAATTCTCAATAGAGGAATATCAAATGGCAGCAACACTTAAAGAAATGTTCAATGTCCTTAGTCATAAGGAAAATGCATATCAAATCAACCCTAAGATTTCACCTTAAACCCATCAGAATGTCTAAGATCAAAATGTTAAGTGACAACACATGCTGGAGAGGTTTTGGAGAATGGGGAACCCTCCTCCATTGCTGTTGGGAATATAAACACGTAAAACCATTATGGAATCAATCTGGTGCTTTCTCAGACAGTTAGGAACAGCACTTCCTCAAGATCCAGCTATACCACTCCTAGGCATATATACAAAAGAAGCTCAAATACACAATAAGGACATTAGCTCAACCATTTTTGTAGCAGTTTTATTTATTTGTAATAGTGACAAGCTGGAAACAGCCCACATGCCCCTAGTGGAGGAATGGATATGGAAATTGTGGTACATCTACCCAATGGAAAATTCCTCAGCAATTAAAAAAAAAAAAGGAAATCATGAAATTTGCAAGTAAATGTTGGGATCTCGAAAAGGTAATCCTGAGTGAGCTATCCCAGAAGCATATAGATGCACATGGTATATACTCACTCATACAGACATATAGTATAGGATATAACTACTAAAATCACCACACCTAAAGATATTAAGGAAAAGGGAGAACTCTTGCTAAAATGCTCAATCCCTATCCAGAAGGGCAAGGAGGATGGACATCAGAAGAAGGAGAAAAGAAGGAACAAGTCAAGAGCCTGACACCAAGGACCTCTGAAAGGCTCTGCCCTGCAATCTATCAATGCATATGCTGAGATTTATGGCCAACCACTGGACACACAGCAGGGAATCTTAGGAAAGAAGCGGTAAACAGTAAGATCTGGAGAGGACAGGAACTCTACAAGGATAGCAACAGAACCAAAAAATCTGATCACAGGGGTCTTTCGTGGGAATGATACTCCAACCAAGGACCATGCGTAGAGATAACATAAGATCCCTGCAGAAATGTAGCCCATGGCTGTTCAGTGTTCCATAGTAATAGGAACAGAGACTGTCTCAGACATGAACTGTTTGACCTGCTCTTTACTTACCCCCTGCCCACCCCAAAGGCTGAAGAAGCATTACCAGGCAACAGAAGAAGGCAATGGAGCCACTCCTGATGTGGCCTAACTGACAAAGATCAGAAGGAAGGAAATATGACCTCCCCTATCAATGGAGTTGGGGAGGGGCATGTGTTCAGAGGGAGGAGGAAGGGAGAAATTGGGCCTGGAGGACAGAGAGAACCACAGGGGAATTCAAAGTGAATAAACTATAATTAATAAATAATAAAAAAAGCAGGATCCACCATTCTGTGATATCCAAGAACAAGATCTCAAAGTCAACAATAAATATTTCCTCTGGATAAAAGAAAGAAAAAGTATATTCAAAGCAAATGGAGACAAAAATCAAGCTAGTGTAAAAGTTTTAATATCTGACAAAAAAACAAAATAAAACAAAACAGACTAAAAACTAACCAGAAGAGACAGGGAACACTACATAGTCATCAAAGTTGAAAAAAAATCTACCAAGAAGCTATTGTTGTTTTAAGCATTCATATACCAAGCACAAAGATATCTGTCTTCATAATAGAAATACTATTACAGATAAAAAAGTATATTGACCTCCATACAGTTGTACTGGGATGCTTCAGTACTTTACTATCAGTAACTGACAGGCCATCCAGACAAAAACTAAATGGAGAAATGCTGTAGCTAAAAGACTTCACATGTACATAAGCTTATCAGACTTTTTGAGAAGATTTAACCCAAACACAAATTATTCTTTCTTTTCGATAGCTCATAGAATTTCTTCCAAAATTGACCAAAGTCTTGAAAATTAAGCAAGTCTTAACAGTAAGGAAAAATTTTAAATCACACCCTACACCCTACATGAACACCACAGATTAAAACTACATGAAAACAAGAACAATAAACAGTTTAAAAACAGGCCATAGTAGAGGACAATGCAGCCACTTTTGATGTGAACTGATGAACTAAGATCAGAAAGGAGAGGACAACCTCCCCTATCAGTGGACTTGGGGAGTGGCATGCATTCAGAGGGAGGAGGGAGGGTGGGATTGGGAGGGGAGGAGGGAGGGGCTTATAGGGGGATGCAGAATGAATAAAGTGTAATTGATGAAAAATTTAAAAAAAGGGGGGGAAATAATTTAAGAACCTTAAATGACTTTCAAAAGTGGAGCAAAACATGGAGTTAGTCAATTTAAATAGAGCATGTCTCGCCCCTGGGGGCAATGGTCTCCTGAACCTACTCAGACCTCGGACACCACCACTGCTAGTTCTAGAACTGATGCAAGATGTTCCAACGAGGGGGTTAAGGCTTCTCATAATATCTCCTATAAGCCCACACCTGTTTGTTTATATCCCCCATTTTTATTCATTATTAGCCAGATAGAGCCAAGTAATTGTGGTGATGATACTTGCTTTTTTGCCCAATGCTGGAATGCTAGTGAATTTAGGTATGCCCTGGTTACTCGCATGCCTCGCTGGGTGCCTGTGCCCGTTGATGATCCTCACGATATGACTCTCTTCAGACAGAAAAGGGATCTTGGAACTACAGCTGCCACTGTTACTGCCACTGTTACATCTCATTGGCGGCTGTTGGAGCTACCACCGTGGCATTAGCCATGAGTCATACTGTGCAGACTGCTCAGACCCTGAATAATCTTTTAGCCAATGTAGCTCATGCTTAAGATGTACAAAAAGGAATTAATGCTCAACTAAAAGGAAGCTTGATGGTGTTCAATCAGAGGATTGACCTCGTGCAGGAGCAAATTGATACCCTATGGCAAATGGCTCAACCAGGCTGTCAATGAAAGTATGCTGGACTTTGTGTCACTAGCATACAACATGAGAATTTTTCCTGTGCTGCAAATCTGTTTAAACAATTGTCTAGCTATATTTTAGGTAATTGGACTGGAGAATTCGATACTACGATAGAGCAGCTGAGAGTGGCCATTATCACAGTAAATTCTGCCAGAGTGGACACAGGACTAGCCACAGGATTATCATCATGGATTGCTGCAGCCATGAATCATCTGAAGGAATGAGCGGGAATGGGAGCGTTAGCAGGCCTTCTGGTGTTGGTCTCCTTGGTTTGCCTGTGGTGTATATGCAAGATTAGAGTCTCACAACAGCGTAATGTAGCCATGATCTTTCAGGCCTTTACAGCCATTGAAGCAGGACAGTCTCCCCAAGCATGGTTGGCTACCATAAAAAGCTAAAATGTTATGCTCAGGATGTGAGGCTAAGCACTGCACTCAGGGTAAACCGCTTTGGACCCAGAGAAGAGCATGTCTGATTGCATGCGGATTGATGCCCCAGGTCCTGCCTCTGAGAAAAAGGTATCAGAAGGGTTTGATGCTCTTTGGGTGGTTGACACCTAAATGAACATCGGTACAAAGTCCCAATTTATTTCTAATATCAGAGATCAGACCTCTACTTTGATGTGTAGAGGACTATTTCTAACAGGAACTCAATGACTGGCTCTTTGGTCTCCCCACCCCCAAAGGGAGGAGCAGTCCTGTTAGGCCACAGAGGAGGGCTTTGCAGCCAGTCCTGAAGATACCTGATAAAACAGGATCAGATGATTGGGGAGGAGGTCCCCCCTATCAGTGGACTTGGAAAGGTGCAGGGTGGAGGTGAGGGAGGGAGGGAGGGACTGGGAGGGAATGAGGGATCGGGACACGGCTGGGATACAGAGTTAATAAAATGTATCTGATAAGAAAAAAAAATAAAATTCAGATGGGGATTGGACATTTTTGTTTGGGTCCTCTCTCTTGCTTAGTTTCTTTAGATGAGGATCTCAACTGCAAATTATTAAGGGAATACAATACATGAATTTTCTTTGGATGATGTTGTATATATGACTTCTCAGAAGGAAAGAATGAAAATATATAGCAAACTGCATATTAAGATAATAAGTATTTTTAAACATTGTGGGAGTGCACATAGAAAGTGGACCAAAATGCTATCTCAATCTGTTTATACTGGCCACCACACAAATATTCTATTCCCCACCCTCACATTGGGTAGAAGTACCTGGAAAATATTCTACTGAAACGACATTGCTTTCTGTAGAAAATTTAGAAAGATTACTGATATACAATGTATTGAATTATTAGCATCTCATTGTTTAGCTCTAGCTGTATTTAATTCATGTTTGTGATAACATTCAGAAGCTTCATGTCATGCATAGCCAAAGTTTCTAGAACATTACAATCAGTGAAAATTGAGGTCCCTTACTTTCAGTTTATACTTAATAATAAAAAGTTTTGGTGTCTCGTTTCTTCCTATCATCTGTCTTCTAGTAGCTGAAACTGAAATCATTGCTTTGGTTATATATCCTTGTACTACTTTTGTCTTGGAAAATTTAGACTCAAACTGTGGATTTTCAACTTGCCTCTCTTTTGATTCCAAATTATTTCATGTAAATTTCCATACAAATGACAAATGATCATTCTGTGATCATTGATTTTCTTTAGTAAAGATAACACTTTTTACTCTGTTGACATCTCAGTTGGTTGAATTGCCTTGATCACTATGGTCATGTACAAAATTTGTTATCTCTACTTTTTTTTCGTTGTCATACATTCAGATTGTTTGAAATCAAATAGTTGTTCTATAGTAGAATTAATAGTTGGAACAAAAGAAAAATAGTCTTCTCCATGTGACACCAAAAAATGAGAGGAAGTAAGAAAGTGCGTAAATAAGCAGAATTAGTTAAATTTAGTGTTTTGAATCTTCACTTCAGACGAAACTCTCAGAAAAAAAGTAACATTTCTTAAGCTTTTATATAGACTTAATGTTTATATATCATTTCTCAAACTCTATAGTCTAAATTTGTAAGAAAGGAGCAGTTTAAATTCATTTTAAAGGTCTGAATAAATTTATAGAAAAATCTATAGCAGTTTATATAAAACCATATACCATTGGGAAGATATGCCAGAAAAGAAGTCTTAACAGTATATGCTAATACAACCAAACAAGCATAGTGCAGTTAATATTCAATTCTGGTGGTTAGCTAAAAATGCATTATTGTAAATTTTTCATTAATCTGAAACATTCCCTTTATGTTCATGCACATAGTGGTCTTTATTATACACTTCCTTGTTTTAAATGATGACTATAGTAGACAGTAGCAAAATGAAGCAAAGTTTAAATGCTTTAAATAATTTGAGGAATTCTTAGTGCTACAGTGATTTTAAGTTTAGAAGAATTGTTTATTAGTCCATATTATTAGAATAAACATAACCTATACCTACAGGTAAGGACTCACAGAAGAATGAAACTATTACAGTAGACTATTCTTTAGATATATTTAAGGCAGTTTTCAAAAACAAGGTTTTACGACTTTTGTTAGTAACATTCCCCATACTCAGTGAAAGAAAAACGTAGTACTATCTGTGGCTAGAGCAGTTTATTTTTCAAAGCAGACACTATTGACATATAGAACAGAGAACTATATTTAGAAAAAAAATCCTGCTAACTATAGGAAGTTTGGTAATATTCTTGTTATCATCACACTAAACCACACTAGACATAAGAAACATCACATCCCCTTTCCTTGGAGTGATTATTCGCAATTGTATCAAAAACTTTAAGAACTGTTCCCCAGGAACAGGTAAGGTGGCTTTCAGTTCAGATCAACTTGATTATAGAATGTTATTACTTTGGGATATTGAAACTTTTGAATGTGTCTGTTCTCAAAAAGAAGGGATAAAAAATTAAAACAAATATATTTTAAAACATAATGAATACCAGTACATAACAGAAAGTATAAAAGAATAGTAGACTGAATAATTGCCAAAAAATTAATAAATAACAAGTCCAAACTGTTGTAATATTAGTTGTTTGTATAAAATATTTCCAGGAAGAAGCTTTTTTTTTTAATTGAAGAAACCTCTATATAGATTAGTTTTTGAGTTTACTATGATAGTTTAGTTTCTCTGCACAGCCTTATGCATACTTAACTTCTACATGGTCAATTTGATATGATAGACAATTTCTATTGCTATGATTTTTGAATTGGTAGAACTACAGTCTCTTTAGTTGTTTTCAGTATGCTAATAACATTGCGGATTTCACACTGGGGGAAAATAAGAAGTAGTGAAGTTAGAGATAGATTTCTCAGTATCAGAATTATTGACTTAGGTATCTACATTGCTATATTGGAGAGTACTGTCAGCTATTTGGAAAAACATTAGCTAGTCTCACTTTAGCAGAATTGTCCACAATCACAATTACACCATGACTAACAATATTCTTCCCCATTTCAGATCCACTTGATTAGAGTTTTTCCAACATGCTAGTTTGGGTACAGAGGATGTTGAATTCCTGAATTTTTATAATAATGACAATGTAAGTTATAAAAAATGGCAGATATTTTAAGTCACCATGAAAGACTTGTCAATATATACTAAGATATCACCTCATTAACAATAAAAATAAATTCAACTGTTCTAATTCACAGAATTATTGCAGTGCCTGGAGAAAATATTCTACTGAAAAGGTATTCATTGTAGAAAGAAGCTAAAAACTGTGTGCTCTCCAGAAAGGGGTACATGAACTCTGTGTGTGGCTGTGTGATTACTTCCTCCTAGAGGGTGCAGCCTTTCCAGGGCACAGAAAATGATGATGCAGCCAGCTTTGATGAGACCTGAGAAGCTAGGGTCATATAGAATGGTTGGAGGCCCTGTCCTATCAGGGGAGTTGGGAAAGGGCATAGGCATAGAAGAGGGATGGTGGGAAGGTCTGGGAGGATACAAGGGAGGAGGCTGCAGCAGGATCCAAAGTAAATAAATTGTAATAAGTAAATATATAAATAAATATAAATTTCAAATGTTTGAACTGGTGAGTAATATTTTTATTCTGGTTTTGCTGAATTCTATAAAATATCTAATTTATTTTTCAAAGGATGCTAAGAAAACACACATTGTAAAGGAAGACCAGCATATCACTCCTTTCAGTAAATTTAGATGTGACTTACTTTCTATAGGTGCTCCTTCTTTTGGAAGATTTGGGTGCGTGATTCTTGCATGACTTATGATAGGTGGACTTGCAGTCATTGTTTCAGATCTATGTTCTTCTGACACAAATGACTTTACACATATTAAGTCACTTTCAGAATTTCCAGTTTGTATCTGGTTGTTCTCCATATATTCTCCTGCAATAAATTTTGTTTAGTTTATTATTTCCTTTTGTAATTTTGGATTAAAGTCTTAAAATTAACTTATTTCAGGATAGCACAATGCCTTGAATTTCTCTGGTTTGTGACTTAAAAAATGTTGAGTTTTCTTTATTCTTCTTGCAACATGTTTTCATATTCTTTCAGAAGACTAGCTAGATTTCTACAAAATAACACAAGGAATGTTACATAAGACCATTTATCTAGCTGGACAAGTTAACATGGAAAGAAATTAAAAAGAACTCCTAAACAGTATGATGATTTTTTTTAAAAAAAATGCATACAATTTGTTTATAAAGAGCATAAATTGATCACCAAGACTTGGCTATTTTATGTAATTTAATATTTTCAAAATTAATACATTTGATACTACACAGCATAATTTTTTAAATATTTTTTAATTACAATTTATTCATTTTGTATCACATCTGTAGCCCTCTCCCAGACCCCTCCCAATCCTAGCATTCCTCCCTCATCTCTTCCTATGCCCTTCCCCCAGTCCAAAGATAGGGGCAGTCCTCCTCCCCTTCCATCTGACCCTAGCCTATGAGGTCTCATCAGGACTGGCTGCACTGTGTTCCTCTGGCATGGTAAGGCTGTTCCCCATGGCTCCCCAATCAGGGGGAGGTGATCAAAGAGCCAGCCACTAGTAAGGGGAACAGGGGTTTTCTCTGAGAGCATAGTTTTATAAGCAAAGGGAGAAGAAATGTTTGGATTCATTTCCCTTTGGAAAGACTCATCTTATCCTAAATAAATTTAGAGACATTTTGGAAAGACTCATCTTATCCTAAATAAATTTAGAGACATTTAAAAGAGAATTAAAAAAAATTGTATTTTAATATTTCTCTCAGCATACAACATTGTAGACTACTATAGAAGACTTTTCACAATAAATTCTTTGAGGTTCATGGTAATTACATTTTTATGATGATTTACAGTATTCTTTTTTAATGCTTTATTAATTACACATTATTCACTTTGTATTCCTTCTGTGGTTCCCTCCCTCCTCCTGCCCCAATTCCTCCCTTCCTCTACCCACTACATGGATGCTTCTCCCCAAGTACACTGATAGGTAGGTCTTCTTTGTCTTCTTCCTGATCCTAGTCAATTAGGTCTCATCATGAGTGGCTGCATTGTCTTCTTCTATGGACTGGTAATGCTGCTTACCCCTCAAGGGGGGGGTAATTAAAGAGCAGTCCAATCAGTTCATATCAGAGACAGTCCCTGTTCTGATTACAATGGAACCTACTTGGTTTCTATAGTACTACTTGTTGATAGTTTATTGAATGGTGTTGTTTTCATAATTCATGAGGTTAAGTCATAGGAATGTCGAAGATCCTAAAAAAATTAAACAAGGTATATAGGTTTAAATTAGTTTAAATACTATTAAAGTTGCTAGAATCTAGAAGTGACATAAATTGCCTCTCAAAACAAATGAGTATATTGATCCTAGCCTTATATATGTGTAATAAAACCAAACTAGACAAATTGTCAAAATAAACCCTCCATAGAAGACTGACATAAGCTACAATAAGAAATATCTGATCATAGTGAGTCTTTAAGATAATATTCACCCCCATTTCATACTGGAAGAAAATTGTAGTCCTGTGGATAAATTTGTTAACATCAATATTCTTCAGTTTGGGAGCCTAATAGCAGTACAGGGACACTATCCTTTGTCTTGTAGGATGTCTAACAGAATTTTTGGACTCTCAAGGCTAGTTGAATACATCACCACACTTACTCTTTTTTTAATTTTTTATTTAACTTTTATTAATTATACTTTATTTATTTTGTATCCCCCCATAAGCCCCTCCCTCCTCTCCTCCCTGTCCCACCCTCCCACGCCCCTTTCTGCATGCATGGCCTTACACAAGTCCAGTGATTGGGGAGATCCTCCTCTCCTTCTTTCTCATAAGAAGTGGCTGCATTGTCAGGGTTCTATGTTATCTCCATGAATAGTCCTTGGTTGGAGTATGAGTCTCTGGGAAGTTCCCTGTGTTCAAATTTTCTTGTTCTGTTGCTTTCCTTGTGGAGTTCCTGTCCTCTCTAGCTCTTAATATTTCCCACTTCTTAATAAAATTCCATTCACTCTGCCTGTCATTTGGCTATCAGGCTCAGCATCTGCTTTGATAGTCTGTAGGGCAGAGGCTTTCAGAGGTCCTCTGTGGCAGGTTCTGAGGTTGTTTCCTGTTTTCTTCTTCTGGCTTTCAGAGGCCCTCTGTAGCAGGTTCCTAGGTTGTTTCCTGTTTTCTTTTTCTTCTGATGTCCATCCTCTTTGCCTTTCAGGATAGGCGTTGAACATTTAAGTTAGGGTCCTCTCTTTTGGTTAGTTGTTTAGATGTAGGGATTTAAGTGGGTTTATTCTATGTTGAATGTTTATATGAGTGACCATATACCCAGACTGTCTTTCTGCTTCTGGGACAACTCACTCAGGGTGATCCTTTCCAGGTCCCATCATTTACCTGCAAATTTCATGATTTCCTTATTTTTCATTGCTGAGTAATACTCCATTGTATAGATGTACCACAGTTTCTGCATCCATTCTTCAGTTGTGGGGCATCTGGGCTGTTTCTTATTACAAATAAAGCTGCTACAAACATGGTTGAGTAAATGTCCTTTTTGTGTACTTGAGCCTCTTTTGGGTATATGCCTAGGAGTGGTATGGCTAGAACTTGAGGAAGAGCTATTCCTAGTTTTCTGAGAAAGCTCCAGATTGATTTCCAGACTGGTTATACAAGTTTACATTCCCACCAGCAGTGGAGAAGGGTTCCCCTTTCTCCACAACTGTCCAGCATGTGTTGTCACTTGAGTTTTTGATCTTGGCCATTCTCATGGGTGTAAGGTGAAATCTCTGAGTTGTTTTGATTTGCATTTCCCTAATGGTTAATGAGGTTGAGCATTACTTTAAGTGCTTCTCTGCCATTCTATATTCCTCTACAGAGAATTCTCTGTTTAGCTCTGTTCCCCATTTTTTAAGTGGATTACTTGGTTTGCTGCTTTTCAGCTTCTTTAGTTCTTTATATATACTGGATATGAGTCCTCTGTCAGATGATGGATTGGTGATGATTCTTTCCCAATCTGTAGGCAGTCACTTTGTTTTGATGACGGTGTCCTTTGATTTACAGAAGATTTCCAGTTTCATGAGGTCCCATTTACTGATTGCTTCTCTTAAAGCCTGTGATGTTGGTGTTCTGTTCAGGAAGTTTTCTCATGTACCAATAAGTTCTAGGGTATTCTCCAATTTTTTTTTCTAGCCTGTTTAATGTGTCTGATTTTATGTTGAGGTCTTTGATCCACTTGGACTTCAGTTTTGTGCAGGGTGATAAGTATGGATCTATTTTCATTTTTCTACATGTAGACATCCAGTTGGACCAGCACCATTTGTTGAAGATGCTATCTTTTTTCCATTGTATGGTTTTGGCATCTTTGTCAAAAAATCAAGTGTACAGAAGTGTGTGGGTTTATTTCTGGGTCTTCTGTTCAGTTCCATTGATCCACCATTCTGTTTCTATGCCAGAACCATGCAGTTTTTATAACTGTTGCTCTATAGTACAGCTTGAGATCAGGGATGGAGATAACTCCAGAAGATCTTTTATTGTAGAGGACTGTTTTAGCAATTCTTGGTTTCTTGTTATTCCATACGAAGTTGAGAATTTTTCTTTCCAGGTCTGTAAAGAATTGTGTTGGCAATTTGATGGGAATTGCATTAAATCTGTAGATTGCTTCTGGTAAGATGGCCATTTTTACTATGTTAATCTTGCCAAGCCATGAGCATGGGAGATCTTTCTATCTTCTAATATCTTCTTCTAATTCTTTCTTCAGAGACTTGAAATTTTTTTCATACAAGTGTTTGACTTGCTTGGTTAGGGTTACACTATGGTACTTCATGTCATTTGTGGCTATTGTGAAGGGTGTTGTTTCTCTAATTTCTTTCCCAGCCCATTTGTCTTTTGTATACAGGAGTGCTACTGATTTTTTTGAGTTAATTTTGTATCTGGCCACTTTGCTCAAGATGTTTATCAGTTGTTAGAGTTCCCTGGTGTAGTTTTTGGGCTCACTCATGTATATTATCATATCATCTACAAATAGTGATAATTTGATTTTTTCCTTTCCCGTCTGTGTCCCCTTGATCTCGTTCAACTATCTTATTGCCCTAGCAAGGACTTCCAGAACTATGTTGAAGAGACATGGGGAGAGTGGGCAGCCTTGTCTTGTCCCTCATTTCAGTGGGATTGATTTAAGTTTCTGTCCGTTCAGTTTGATGTTGGCTATAGGTTTGCTGTATATTGCCTTTACTATGTTTAGATATGTGCTTTGTATCCCTGATCTCTCCAATACTTTAATAATGAATGGATGTTGGATTTTGTCAAATGATTTTTCAGCATCTAGGGAGATTATCATGTGTTTTTTTTTTCTTTCAATTTGTTAATATGGTGGATCACATTGATGGATCTCCATATA
Source organism: Meriones unguiculatus (assembly GCF_030254825.1). Taxonomy (NCBI): domain Eukaryota; kingdom Metazoa; phylum Chordata; class Mammalia; order Rodentia; family Muridae; genus Meriones; species Meriones unguiculatus. Next base: position 11,857,451 of record NW_026843707.1, read on the forward strand.
CTGAACCACCCCTGCATACCTGGGATGAAGCCTACTTGGTCATAGTGGATAATATCTTTGATGTGTTCTTGTATTCAGTTTGGGAGTATTTTGTTAAGTATTTTTGCATCAATGTTCATAAGGGAGATTGGCCTGAAATTATCTTTGTTTGTTGAATCTTTGTTAGGTTTAGGTACCAAGGTGACTGTGGCTTCATAGAATGAGTTTGGTAATGTTCCATCTGTTTCTTTTTTGTGAAATAGTTTGAAGTGTATTGGTGTTAGCTCTTCTTTGAAGGTCTGGGAGAATTCTGCCCTGAAACCATCTGGCCCTGGCCTTTTTTCTGCATGGCAGACTTTGGCTGACCGCTTCTATTTCTTTGAGAGATATAGGACTATTTAATTGATTCACCTGGTCCTGATTCAGCTTTGGTAAGTCAAATCGATCAATAAAATTGTCCTTCATTTAGATTTTCAAATTTTGTGGCATATAGACTTTTGAAGTAAGTCCTAATAATTGTTTGGATTTCCTCAGTGTCTGCAGTTATGTCCCCCTTTTCATTTCTGGTTTTGTTGATTTGGGTGGTGTCTCTCTGCATTTTAGTTAGCTTGGCTAATGGTCTGTTGATCTTGTTGATTTTCTCAAAGAACCAGCTCTTGGTTTCATTGATTCTTTGAATTGTTTTATTTGTTTCTAATTGATTGATTTCAGCCTTGAGTTTGATTATTTCCAGCCATCTACTCCTTTTTGGTGTGTCTGCTTCTTCTTTTTCTATGCTTTTTAAGGGAGCAATTAAGTTGCTTGTATGAGCTGTCTAGAATTTCTTCTTGAAGGCACTTAGTGTTATAAACCTTCCTCTTAGCACTGCTTTCATTGTGTTCCAAAAGTTTGGGTATGTTGTGTATTCATTTTCATTGAGTTCTAGGAAGACTTTAATTTCTTTCTTTATTTCTTTCCTGACCCACCTGTTATTTAGGAACAAGTTGTTCAGTTTTCATGAGTGTGTAGGCTTTTTGCTATTTCTGTTGTTGTTGAAGTCCAGCTTTATTCCGTGGTGATCAGACAAGATACAAGGGATTATTTCAATCTTCTTGTATCTGTTGAGGCTTGCTTTGTGACCCACTATATGGTCTATTTTGGAGAAGGTTCCATGAGGTGCTGAGAACAAGGTAAATTCTTTTGTGTTTGGGTGTAAAGTTCTGTAAATGTCTGTTAGGTCCATTTGATTCATGACCTCTGTCAGAGATATTGTTTCTTTGTTTGATTTCTGTTTTGTTGACCTGTCTTTTCTTGAGAGTGGGGTGTTGAAGTCTCCCCCTATTAATGTGTGGGGATCTATATGTGGTTTATATTTTATCAATGTTTCTTTTACAAATGTGGGTGCTCCTGTATTTGGGGCATAGTTGTTCAGGATTGTGATGTCTTCCTTGGTGGAATTTTCCCTTGATGAGTATGAAGTGTCCTTCGCCATCTCTTTTGATTAATTTTGGTTGAAAGTCTATTTTATCAGATATTAGAATGGCTACTCCTGCTTGTTTCTTGGGTCCTTTTGCTTGGAAATTTGTCTTCCAACCTTTTACCCTCAGGTAATGTCTATCTTTTTGCCTTAGGTGTGTTTCTTGTATGCAACAGTTTGCTGGGTTTTGTTTATGTATCCATTCTGTTAATCTGTGTCTTTTTACTGGAGAGTTGAGTCCAATGATGTTGAGAGAGATTAATGACCCGTGATTGTTAGATCAGTTGATTTTGATGTTGACTGTGGTCATAAGGTTGTGTGCCTTGTTGCTTTTTGTTTTACTGAAATGAGGTTAATTATTTCCTGTGTTTTCTTGATAGAAGCTAATTTTCTTGGGTTGTATTTTCCCTTTCAGTGCCTTCTGTAATCCTGGATTTGTATGTAGGTATTGTTGAAATTTGTTTTTTTCATTGAATATCTTGTTTTCTCCGTCTATGAGGACTGAGAGTTTTGCAGGGTATAGTAGCCTGGGCTGACATCAGTGTTCTCTTAGGGTCTGCATGATATCCGTGCAGGCCCTTCTAGCTTTCATAGTCTCTGTTGAAAAGTCAGGTGTGATTCTAATGGGTTTGCCATTATATGTTACTTGGCCTTTTTCCGTTGCAGCTTTTAGTATTTTTTTGTTGTTGTTCTGTATACTAACGGTTTTGATTATTATGTGGTGGGAGGATTTTGTTTTCTGGTCAAATTTGTTGGGTGTTCTGTAGGCCTCATGTATTCTTATTGGATTCTCCTTTAACTTGGGGAAATTTTCTTCAATGATTTTTTTGAAAATATTTTCTGATCCTTGGAGAAGGGAGTCTTCTTTTTCCTCTATACCTATTATTCTTAGGTTTTGTCTTTTCATATTGTCTTGGATTTCTTGGACGGTCTGTGTCAGGAATTTTTTGGATTTAACATTTTCTTTGACAGATACATCGATTTCTTCCATTGTGTTTTCTACACCTGAGATTCTTTCTTCCATCTCTTGTATTCTGTTGGTTATGCTTACCTCTGTAGTGTCTGTTTTCTTCCCTAAATTCTTCTTCTGCATTATTTCCTCCATTTGTGTTTTCTTTAATTTTTTCAAGTTCTTTCTTCATTTCTTGATTTGTTTTGTTTACTTCCTTCACCTGTCTGATTGTATTTTCCTCTTTTTCTTTTAGTTCCTTCAACTCTGTTTTTTTTTTCTTTCAGTGATTTAATTATTTCTTGTCTGAAGGCCACAAACTGTTGGCTGACTCTTCCCGTATTTCTTCACAGATGGCCATAATCTGCTTGTCTTTAACTTCCTCCATTTCTTTACAGATAGCCATGATCTGTTTGGTTTTATCTTCCTCTAATTCTTCATGTATTTTATTTATTTCCTCTATTATCCTCATCATCAGCATAGACGTAAGGTCATCTTCTTGATTTTCTATTATGCTGCGTTGTCCAGGGCTGTTTGCCCCTGAATGTCTGGGTTCTGGAGATGCCATATTTCTCTGAATTTTGTAGGTTGAGCTTTTACGCTGACCTCTACCCATTGGGCTGTTTTAGGTGTTGGGTGTTAGTTTCTGTGCTTCCTGGAGTCCTGAGGTAGGGAGAATCCCCTTGGCCGGAACATGATTTTTCTTGAAGGAGTCCTCCTCTGCTTTTTGGTTATGGTCACTGTATGGCCAGTGTTTCTCAGGAATTGCCACTGCTCACCTCAGGTGTATAGCCCTGAGTAGTAGCTGTGGTCTTTGTTAGACAGGGGGGCTTTCCTCTTACCCATAGAAGTTCTCAAGACAGCTGCCCCACTGCTGGGTTTCTCATTATAAATTTAGTGAGCTGCTGCTGATGTTACAGTTTTCCAGGTACAGTCCTCTTGAAGAACCTGCTGATTCCTTAGCTGTGGGCTTTTCTCCCAACAGGGAAACTCAGTCTGTTATCCTGGGGCACACAGTTCTGTCCAGGAAAGTGAGAGGAGCACCCAGAAAGTCTCTAGGCCAGAGGCTGAGTGCTGTGCTATGGGCCTGGAGAATGTGCACCTAGGTTGAGTTGGCGCCTGGGGGCTCCGCTCTGGTCTGGAGGCTGGGTGCCTCAGTCTGGACCGGAAGATTGTGTCCCTGTCTGGTATGTTGGCTGCAGGCACTGCTCTGGTCTGGATGCTGTGGGTGCAGTCCTCTTGAAGGACTAGGGATTCCCACAGTTTTGTCAGTCTAGCAAGGGATAACTGGTTGATCCTTGGCACAGTATCTGAGGGCTGCTGTAATGGCTCTCTGACTTTCGTAGGCCTGAGGATGAGCTGTGTGTCCCAGTGCCCTACGGGTACTCAATAATGACAGCTGAGCAGAGCGCTCCTGCCTGCATTACAAAGTTAAAATCTAGAGTCTGCATGAATCCAGAAAGTCTTTTGGTGCTGGATGTCCTGAGCATTAGACCTGATGATCCCTCCCACTGGGGGTTTCCTCCTGCCAGGGACACCCAGTCTTTGCTTTGGGGACCACCGTTCTGTCTGGGGTGGCAGCGAGTAGAACCCACAGGCACAGCCACCCGCCCATGGCTCTGCCTTTCTGGCAGTTAGGAGCCTGGGCATCTGCCTAAACTGGGTAATTTTGCCGAGACCTTCTCAGGGTGGTGGTATCAGCTGAGTGCTCTGAGATCAGACCAGCCATTTCCCTCCCTGTGGGTTTGCAGTTGACAGTGAAACTCAGTCTCTAGTGCCCAGGTGCCCTGGGGCCCACAGTTCCATCTGAGGCGGCGAATCAGGTGCACAGGCAGAGCTCTTTGCAGGCACATGGGTCCCCGGCTCTGGCTCTGGGCTGGCTCCTGGGGTGCAAGCGGAACCTGAGTCTTTTCCAGGGGATGTCTGGGTGATCCAAGGTAGGTCCCTATAGTTTCCTGCTCCGTGGGGTTATCTCTCAAATGGAACATCCAGTCTGTGATGTTGTGGGCCCACAGTTCAGTCTAGGACAGTGACCAGATCACCCTGGCGTGTAGCTCTGGGCTGGCAACCAAGCACCTGGCAGAACCAGGATCTCTTCCAAGGTTTAGCCAGGTGAGTTAAAGCTGATTGAATCCGCACCGTGGGGTATCCTCTCACCTGGGAAACACAATCACTTGTGTTTTTTGTCCTCAAGTTCTGAATGCTGGTCACTGTGCCGATCCTGCTGTGCTGCTGCTCCGAATGAGAGTCCTCCTGGCGCCGCCATCTTGCCCTGCCCTCCCCACACTTACTTTTAATTCGAGTATCCCATAAATATTTCATGGCATCTATGTATGCCCTGTTGGGGAAGACAGTTGTTTCCAATTAAGTTCTATTTGATTAGAGTTTTATATTTCTATTTGTTGTTAAAAGAGGTGTATGACAAATAGCTCAAAAAAAAAAAAAAACAACAACTAATGGAATTGCTACTAGATATATGAAATTGGTGAAGAGAATTACTCTTTATGTAAAGGTAACATCAGAATATGGTAAAATGTCATCTCAAAACATTTTCAACAGCTATCATTACAATAAATAAACATCAAATTTCACAGATTTGCTAATGCTGGTTGCATATGTATCATTTTTTACTACAAAAGCATTTATTGTCAGTTCAATAACATCATCTCATGATTTTGGACTTCACAAAAATCTTTGCCTTTACTTGAAAGATAAGATGAGAGATAACAAGCAATGTCTAGGTGCTGCTGTAAATTATTTCAGTGCAGATAACATAAGAATAAACTCCAATCCAAAGATGTAAATATGGTAGTGCTTTGTTAATCACAAAATGGGTGGTAGAACATCTTTAAAAAGCTCCAAAGAACAGAAAGAGACACAGTGAAGTGAAACAAGTAACACATAGCTTTGTTATGTGTATTTTTGTGTTAATAGGGGTGGTGAAAAGTTACAGCCAACCTAGGAATCCAACAGCTGAGCTGAAAACTAAAGCTAAAAACATTGAGAATGCATTCAATGGAATTATAGCAGAAAATTTTCTAAGTCCTACAAATTCATAATCAAGCACAACCAACTAGAATACCACACAGAAAAGGATAAGAACTCTAGAGTCATCTGAAAATGAAAACTCACTTTTCTAAACATTTAACAAGCAGGAAGAGAAGATCTTTGAAGGAAGTTTGTAAGAAAAAGTGCTTACATTTAAAAAAAAATGAGAGAGATATCAAACAACTCAAGGATATAGATTTCAGGGTGGATTTGGAAGTAGATTTGGCAAACGGCTATGAATGACCACAGACCAAGATTAAAATGAGAACAAAATATAATTAAAATTGAAAGTTAGGTGGACACAGGATCTGATGCAAATATAACCTCAAAGGAATCTGGGAATCTACATTGGTCCCTTCAGAAGTTGTCCACACAGATTTTAGGAATTGTAACATTTTCCCAGGTAAAACAAAGCCTAAGACAAATTAAATGGAAGACTCAAGATGGAAGGGCCAACCACACAGTGTATATAAACAGCAGCTCAGCACTGAGAGGAGAGTGACCAGCAGGGCTTACTGTGGGCTCCAAACTCCTGCAGTCTGTTTCTCAGGTGAGAGAAGAATGCATGTGAATATGCAAAGTTCGGACCACCAGGATAATTCCAGAAAAATAAAATTCTAGACTCCTGCCCAAGCCCACCTGCTATGGATGCATTCCTGGAAACATCAGGTTGCAGCTCTGAACATGCAGCCTTAGGCCATCCAGCAAATCCTAACTTCGGTGAAAACATTCCTAAGACAAATTGATCTTGGCTCTGACATTGGTTGTTCACTCTTACTGCCTGTTCAATGGAAAATTCTGGTACTGGGGGTAAGACTCCAAACCTGGGCACCCACTCTCACAGTCCTGTGAACACCTTCTGAGTACAAACTGCTCCTGGCACCTAACCCAAACACCCAGTTTCACTATCTTGTTGCAACCTTCCAGGTCGTTGTAGCTAGTGGCACTGACTCTCACCATCCTGTAGAGAGGATACCTTCTGGTATTGTGGGAGAGACAAGGCCCCCCTATTTTGCCTGCTCTCCAACTGCATGGCTCCCTGAATCAGAATCAGCAAACACAGCACAGACAGAGAAAACAACAGAGCAGAGTTGGCTCTGGACCCAAGTCCCATTGCCTACCACCTTGAGGAAGCCAGTAGAGCACTGGAGCAGATCCAGACTCTCTTTGGGTGTGTTGTCTTGTTTAAAAAAATAAAATAAAATAAAACATTATTTTACTGGCTTTGTCTTATGCTGTAAAAACCCTTGAACTCAGTGAAAAAGATTTTTAACAATTTCAAAATTCTACTTGGGTGGTGGAGGAATGGCAAAGCACGTGGTAGAGCCTATTGTGTGTCTAAGCATGAAACTCAAGTTAAGTTTCTATTCCCTAGCACAACACAGTTTATGATAGCAAATAAATGAATGAATGAATGAATAAGCTCTGTATCAGAGCTCCTTAGTACAGGATTTATGCTTAGAGATTTCATTTTCTGTTTTTTGTTTTGTTTTGTTTTTTTTCATGAATATATTAAATACTGAACCAGAACTCTAAAATGTCACAGGCATGCTTAAAACAAATGATGTATGTTTTAGATAGAACTGATAAGTTCTCCCTGGACTTTCCATGCTGGATGGAGGATGGGAACTTTTGGATGTGTGGTGATGACAACAATACATTTTCAAAACAAAGAACAAAACCCAAACAAGGACATTAATAGACTTGTTGATGTGGGATGGGAGAATGTCAAGGTGACTCATCATTAAACACAGAACTAAAGGCAATTAATGACTGCTGATAGCGGACATTCTACTTCCCCCCAAAAGACCCCAGGAGTTAGTAATCCAATACCAAGTGTTCTGCACTGGAATCATATTCATTAAGCAACAGGAATTAAACTTAGCGTGTTGTATGACTATATTAAAATTTTTATACATACATGTAACAATAAATATGAATTTAATAAAGGCATGAATTTTAGAATATATAAGGGCAGGAAGAACCGGGGAAGGTTGGAGGGAGGAAATGGAAGTGGAGAAAGGTTGAAATATTATTTTAATTATGACATTACTAATCTGGTCGCATATGTCTTGATTCAGCCAGGAAGATTTGCAAAAAAATAATACTTATTTGCAATACCATTATACATTTTAAAAATTTAAAACATATTAGATTTACAATCTCCATTTACTTGTTTTAATATATTTTGTTTTATTTTAACTTTAAAATTACTTTATAATTAAGTACAGTTTACTCCCTTTGTATACCAGCTACATTTCCCTGCCACATCCCTTCCCAATCCCACACTTCCTCCATCCTTCCTCTCCTCCCATGCCCCTCCCTAAGTCCACTTATAGGGTAGGCCCTTCTCCCTTTCCATATGATCCTAGCTTATCATGTCTCCGCAGAACAGGCTACTTTGTCTTCCTCTGTGACCTGAGCTTCCATGGGCTACATGCTTGCTTGGATTCTAATTATCTCCATGCAAAATTCTTGGTTGGAATATTCATCTAAGAATAGACCCCTTTGCACATATTTTTTTGTTTCTGTTGCTCTCCTTGGGGAGCTCCTGTCCTCTCCAGGTCTTTCTATCTCCTTCTTGTTTTATTAGGTATCCTCCGATCTACCAACATTTTGTCTGTGAGTCTTAGCATTTGCTCTGATACCCTACTGTGTAGAATCTATCAGTGGCTCTCTGTGGTAGGCTCCTATGTTCTTCCCTGTTTTCTCACTCTTCCCAATTGTCTGTCTGAGTGAGGCTTGATCATCTAACGCATGCTTACCTACCTTTGATATACCAATTATGTTTGTTTATCCTATATTTTATGTCTAATATCCACTAATAACTGAGTTATATATCAAGTGTATCTTTCTGCCTCGGGGATACCTCACTCAGGATGATCTTACACCCTTCAGTATGGTTAAGATCAAAAAGTCCAGTGACAATACATGCTGGAGAGGATGTGGAGAAAAGGGAGACCTCCTTCATTGCTGGTGGGAATGTAAATGGTACATGCACTTTGGAAATCAGTCTGACACTTTCTTAGGCAATTAAGAATAGTGCCTCCTCAAGATCCAGGTATTCCTCTCCTTGGCATATATCCAAATGATATTCAAGCACACAACAAGGACATTTGCTTAACTATGTTCATAGGCCCTTTATTCGTAATTGTCAGAATCTAGAAACAACCCAGAAGTTCCTAAACTGAGGAATGGATGCAGAAATTGTGAAACATTTACACACTGGAATACTCCGCAGCAATTAAGAAACAGGAAATCATGAAATTTGCAGGCAAGGAAAGAAAGATAGAATATGAAATTTGAAAAGAAAAATGGAAGCTATAAAATGAATAATAAAGACAGACCCATTGAATAAAGCCTGATTTCTCAATGGAGATTCTAGAAAAGAGAGGACCTGACACATATTCTCCAAATGATGAGAGAAAATTTGGCAGCCAAACTATCAACCACATTAGTTGGAGAAACCAAATTTAAGCAGGATCTATCTACAATGATTTCAGCACAGTATATGGCACTAGAAGGAAAATTTCAACTTAAAGATGTTTACCACACTCAATAAAAATAAAACGTATAAATATTTAATCTCTTGATCAAACTTTGGGCAAAGTACAAGGAATCCTATGAAAGGAGGGTGAGATAGTGAGATCTGGAGAGGACAGGAGCTCTATAAGGAGAGCAACAGAATCAAAATATGGGGCACTTGAGTCTTCTCTGAGACTGATACTCCAACCAAGGACCATTCATGTATATCACCTAGAACCCCTGTTCAGATGTAGCCCATGGCAGCTCAGTATCCCCAGTATGGATAACAGGAACTGTCTCGACATGAATTCAGTGGCAGGCTCTTTGACCAACCCTCTCCTGAAGGGGAGCAGCCTTTGCCAGGCAACATAGGAGGAAAATGCAGCCAGAACTGATGTGACCTGATAAGCTAGGGTCAGATGGAAGGGGAGGAGGACCACCCCATCTGTGGACTTGGACAGGGAAATGGGAAGAGATGAGTGATGAAGGGTTGGATTGGAAGGGAATGAGAGACAGGGCTACAGCTGAGATACAAAGTGAATAAAGTGTTATAAATAAAAAAAAGAAAAATTAAAAAAATAATCTCTGGTCACCAAATGAAAAGATTGAGGGAAACAACCCATACAAGAGAAAAAAAATAGCTGAAATCAACAACAACTTCTCATTGATAACACTCAACATCAATGATTCACTAACTAAAAACAAACCAGTGTTGGCATCAGACTGTTGGATCAATGGAATCGATTAAAAGTCCCTGAAAAAATCCACACACTTATGGACACCTGATTTTTGATAAAGATGCCAAAATCATTCAAAGTAAAAAAGACAGCAACTTCAACAAATGGTGCTGGTCTAAATGGATGCCTACACATAAAAAAAAAGGCAAATAGATCCATACTTATCACCCTGCACAAAATTAAAGTCCAAGTGGATCAAAGACCTCAATAGGAAATCAGACAGTAAACTTTTTAGAAGAAAAGTTGGGGAAGAACATTGAACTCATTGGCACAGGAGACAACTTCCAGAACTGAATACCAACAGAACATGCTCTAAGACCAATAATCAATAAATGGGACCTCATGAAAGTGAAAACCTTCTGTCAAGCAAAGGAGACTGTCGTCAGAACAAAACAAGTGTATACAGATTGGGAAAGGATTTTCACTAATGCTCTACCAGACAGAGGACTCATATCCATTATATATAAATAATTCACAAAGTTAAACAGAAACAAATCAAGTAATCCAATTAAAAAATGGAGTATAGAGCTAAACAGAGGATTCTCAATAGAGGAATATCAAATGACAGAGGAACACTTAAAGAAATGTTCAATGTCCTTAGGCATAAGGGAAATGCAAATCAAATCGAGCTTAAGATTTCACCTTAAACCCATCAGAATATCTAAGATTAAAAAGTCAACTGAAAACACATTCTGGAGAGGTTGTGGAGAATGGGGAACACTACTCCACTGCTGGTGGGAATGTAAATATGTAGAACCAGTATGGAAATCAGTCTGGTGCTTACTCAGACAATTGGGAACAGCACTTCCTCAAGATGTAGCTATACCACTCCTAGGCATACATAAAAAGAAGCTCAAATACACAATAAGGACATTCTCTCAACCATATTTGTAGCAGTTTTATTTGTAATGGTGATAAGCTTGAAATATCGTAGATGTTCCTCAATGGAGGAATGGATACAGAAATTGTAGTATATCTACCCAATGGAAAATTCCTCAGTAATAAAAAAAAAAAAAAAAAAAAGGAAATCATGAAATTTGCAAGTAAATGGTGGGTTCTGGAAAAGATCATCCTGAGTGAGCTATCCCAGAAGCATAAAGATGCACATGGTATATACTCACTCATACAGACATATAGTATAGGATATACCTATTAAAATCACCTAAAGATATTAAGGAAAAGGGAGGACTTTTGCTAAAATTCTCAATCCCTATACAGAAGGGCAAGGAGGATGGACATCAGAAGAAGGAGAAAAGAGGGAACAAGTCAAGAGCCTGCCACCAAGGACCTCTGAAAGGCTCCGCACTGCAGTCTATCAATTCAGATGCTGAGATTTTTGGCCAACCATTGGGCACACAGCACAGAATCTTAGGAAAGAAGTGGTAAACAGTAAGATCTGGAGAGGACAGGAACTCTACAAGGAGAGCAACAGAACCAAAAATCTGATCACAGGGGTCTTTCCTGAGACTGATAATGCAACCAACGACCATGCATAGAGATAACCTAAGACCCCTACACAGATGTAGCCAATGGCAGTTCAATGTTCCATAGTAATAGGAACAGAGACTGTCTCTGACATGAACTGTTTGGCCTGTTCTTTAGCTACCACCTGCCCCCCAACCCCCGAAGGCTGAAGAAGCATTACCAGGCAACAGAAGAAGACAATGGAGGCAATCCTGATGTGGCCTAACTGACTAGGATCAGAAGGAAGGAAAATAAGACCTCCCCTATCAGTGGACTTGGGGAAGGGTATGTGTGCAGAGGGGGGAGTAAGGGAGAAATTGGGACTGGAGGACAGAGGGAATCACAGGGGTTATAAAGTGAATAAAGTATAATTAATAAAGAATCAAAAAAATGCAGGATCCATCATTCCGTGATATCCAAGAACAAGATCTCAAAGTCAAAAATAAACATTACCTCTGGATAAAAGAAAGAAAAAGTATATTCAAAGCAAATGGAGACAAAAACCAAGCAGGTGTAAGAGTTTTAATATCTGACAAAAAAACAAAACAGAATAAAAACTAATCAGAAGAGACAGGGAACACTACATAGTCATCAAAGTTGAAAAAAATCTGCCAAGATGATATTGCTGTTTTAAGGATTCATTTATCAAGCACAAAGGTACCTGTCTTCATAAAAGAAATACTATTACAGATAAAAATAATATTGACCTCCACACAGTGGTACTGGGAGGCTTCAGTACCTCACTCTCAGTAATTTACAGGCCATCTAGACAAAAACTAAACCGAGAAATGCTGTAGCTAAAAGACTTTACATGTACATAAGCTTAGCAGACTTTTAGAGAAGATTTAACCCAAACATAGATTATACTTTCTTTTCAATAGCTCATAGAATTTCTTCCAAAATTGACCAAAGTCTTGAAAATAAAGCAAGTCTCAACAATAAGGAAAAATTTTAAATCACACCCTATACCCTACATGACCACCACGGATTAAAACTACATGAAAACAAGAACAATAAACAGTTTAAAAACATGTTAAAATTGAGCAACTCACTACTGAAGGAAAATTGATTCAACATAGAAATTAAGAAGGAAATTAAAAACTATAACCTGTTTTTTTAAAAAATTTGAAATCAAGTGAAAATACTATTTACCCAAATAGATAAGACACAGGAAGTCAGTTTTAGAGTCAAATGCAAAGCACCAACTATTTACATATAAAAACTGCAGAGATCTCATATTAGCAACTTAATGACATACCTTAATGCAATACAATGAAAAGTAAAAACAAAATCCCATAGGAATAGGAAGGAAGAAATAATCAGTCTCACAGATGACATCAATAAAACAGAAACAAACAAAACAATGCAAAAAAAAATGAAAGGAAGAGTTGGTTCTAGAGATAATAGTTAAGATTGATACTTAGCCAAATCAACACTAACATATAGAGAGAATATCCAAATTAATAGAATTATAGATTAAACATCAGAGGGAAAAAACACAACAAAAAACACAGAGAATTGTAAGGACATATTTTAAAAGTCTGTGCTCCAAGAAAATAGAAAACCTGAAATAAACAGATAAACTTATATACAGCATACTAAATTTAAATCAAACTGGATAAGTAACTATATTAAACCTATAACATCTATCGAAATAGAGACACTAATTAAGTCACTCAACCAATGAAAGCTTAGAGAAAGATAGATTTAGCACACAATACTACAAGACTTTCATATAAATATCATTCCGATACTCCTCTAATTATTCTGCAATATAGAAAGAAAAAATACAAAGTGTAATTATTTTTCACAAGGCCACAATTACCTCAATACCTAATCCACACCAAGACCCAACAGGGAAGAATAAAGAGCAATTTCTCTTAAGAACATATATTTAAAAAGAACACAATAAAAATATTTCAACCCAAAATCCAGTAACATATAGAAAGATTATGCACCATGATCAGCTAGGATTCATACCAGATTTATGGAGAGACAGGTGGAGAAACTCCCCCTGGAGGATTAATTGGAAAACGGAATAAAGAGTGGTTAAGGCTGGGCGTATGAGAAGAGACAGCTAAAACCCAGGGCCAATTGAGGGGTCGTATGGAAACCTCCTGCAATAGATGCTTTATAAAATATATACAAATGTAACAGGAATCAAAATGCAATCACCAAATAATGAGGAAGACACATCGCCACTAGCTATATCTTGCCACCAAATGAAACCTTCAGCACCAGGAATGTGTTATGTCTAATTGAGTTCTTACCAAAGGGGCCCAAAGAAGAAATCAGGTAACTCAGGCTGTCTCTGGCATTATCCATTGCTCTCCAGAAATGGATAGTAAGACTGCCTTGCTGCATTGCTGAAGACAAAACCTACATATGTCACTGAACATGGAGAAGTTGAGCTGGTGGCAACTGAGAACCTTCATCTCTACTGATTAGTGTTCAGTGTACTGGAAGGTATTGTGCATGATTCCGAGCCAGTTGGGTTTCCAAAGCTGAGTGGAGAAATGAAAAGTAGCCTCACACTTAATGCAGAAATGATCTTTGATTGCTAATCCGTTCCAAAGGGAAAGTCAGTTTTCTCGAAAGCTGTCTAGCTAGTTTTACCAACCATACTTATTGGCAGGCCCCATGCCTAGTAGTAAATAGCAAACATAAATGAAATCAATGGTATTTTTGGAGGTTCTTTATCTCAGAATGCTTTGTTTGAAATATATTAACTTTATGTGTTATTTGTTTATATGTTATAGTCTCTCAGTTTGTGTTTTTATGGAATTTCTGTGTAAATAAAAGTGTTTCTATCATAGCTGTGTTTCTTGTATGTCTTTCTTTGAGTTTTTTATTAGTATTGTTTTGTTTTTATCTGTTTCTGTGTTTCTTATTCTGATTTTGTTGTTGTTTTCTTATATTGTTAACTGCTTACTAATAGGAGACAGAAAGGAAGTGTGTGAGGGTGTGTATTTAAGTGGGTGGGAAGCATGTTAGAGAAGTTGTAAAAGGAGAAACCATGATCAGAATATATTATATAATAACTCTATTTTCTTTTTTTAAAAAGTGAGGAATTGAACATAATTTATGTCCCGGGGATTTTGCAGTAGTAACCATACAGTAAAGAAGAAAAGCAATAGACACTAGAATTAGTTTGAGCAAATGCATTGCATAAGAGAGTTCTCAAGCTCTAAATTAGTCAGTTAATCTCTACTGTAAATACCACAGAAAAACTTAGTACAATTTCTCAACTATTATACCATTGTTCTTGCTAGATACACAAAACATTTAAATTTTTCAATGCTGCTTAATCAATATTATAAAATAATTCTAATATCATTATACAATTGAAGGATTTATATATAATTTATGCCAGAATAAATATATACCCAGTGTACATTGAAATTTCCTGTTGGCGTTCAACTTGAAAGGATGAGGAGTATAAAGAAGTATATCTAATTACCAAGTTTTAGATAAGAACTCAGAGTACATATTGTCATAGGAGTCTTTGGTGCTAATAATCTATTAAATTATTAAATAGGTAAGCATTGTAAAGATGATTATGTTTTATTTCAAAAACTTAGAAAAGAAAAAGTAAGTATTTCAATACTTTACATGTAATGATAATATTCAAATAACACAGTAAGTGCAATAGTTAATTTAGGTTAAAACTTGACAAAGGTTTAAAATAAAATGCTGTACAATGTATCAATTTTTCTACTTCTATTGTTTTTTTCAAACTCTCTCTCAACTCAGTAAGTGGTTTTTCCCTTTACTCTCTCTCTCAACTTTCCCAATACTCAGGCTATGTGCTGAGGAGTATTGAAACTCTCTGTTCCTACCTTCTCCTGAATGACACTTGGAGGCACTCTTGTCTGAATATTTAGATTTGCATTTCTTCATGTTTGATCCTGGAAGATTTCCAGAACTTGGACAAGACCTGTCTCATCGAATCAGCTGTTGATTGGACACTGAGAACTTGGTCTTGGATCCTTTGTTTGTTGATGATCTTCTTTGAAAGGGATAATGAGACTGAGCCAGGGATTGTGAGTGTCTTGGAGAAGATCTTGTGTGATCTATGGATTGATTCATTTGGTCGGACAAGAATGTTTGTGTCACCTTGATGATAGAATTTATGATTGTCTTCCTCATAATATTTTTGGCCTCCCTTGCTACAGTAAGGTTGAGCATACTGTGGATCAATTTTGTAAACCACCTGTAACTTTAGTAAATGTCCATCTGATAAAATCCCATGTAGGGCATCCATGGCATCTTTGGCATCAAATTTCTTGTAGAAATAGTTTAAGGAAAGCCATGTGGACCTTTAGTCAATGGATTTGGGTAATGTTTACATCACTATCAACCCATCATGCTCAAAGATATGCCTCAGGGTGCAGCATGAATTGTGGTTTGCCAGATTTTCAACCTTGAGGGAGATCATTCTCTCCACAAAGGGAAGAGGAAGACTGTTACTCACTGTCTTTGATATCTTAGTTTAGAATATTCTGAAATGAGCATATTTAAGGCTCCAAGAGAGATGAAAAACTGCAACCTTTTTCTTCAATTTGTTTGACTACAGTTCATTTCAGTTGTATTCCC
This sequence comes from Meriones unguiculatus, assembly GCF_030254825.1. NCBI lineage: Eukaryota > Metazoa > Chordata > Mammalia > Rodentia > Muridae > Meriones > Meriones unguiculatus. Next base: position 11,873,205 of record NW_026843707.1, read on the forward strand.
ACAGATATTCCAGAATGTTTCACAAGAGCCTTGCCCATCCATACAGCTAAAACCATTTAAGAAACAGCAATATGAATGTGAACCAGTTATAAACAAGTGACATATTCAAAACACAATTCTTTTCACCTTTCCAGTTGAAATCCAGATGTACTATTACAATAAAAGATTAGAATATGTTTATTTGTAACATAACCATTAACTTTTATTTGTCTTAAACATGAAATGGCATTAAAACAATACTAATGTTCTTATTCCCTTCATTTACTAATATATATATATATATATATATATATATACATATATATATATATGTATATATATATATATATATATATATATATATAGCAACAATATGTAGAAGGGGATAATGAATTAAATAAAATAATTTTCTAGAAAAGAACTTTGATTATTTTGCTCAGACACTATTCCTTTACTAATTTTAAGATAAAAATATTCAGGTCTTTGATCAACTTGGACTTGAGTTTCGTGCAGGGTGATAAATATTGATGTATTTGCATTTTTCCATAGGTAGAAATCCAGTAAGACCTGCACCATTTGTTGAAGATGCTGTCTTTTATACATTGTATGGTTTTGGCTTCTTTGACAAAAATCAAATAAGCATAGGTGTGCGGGTTTATTTCTGGGTATTCTATTCGCTTTCATTGATCAACCATCATGTTTCTATGCCAGTGCCATGCAGTTTTTAGAACTATTTCTCTGTAGTCCAATTTTAGCTCAGGGATGGAGATATCTTCTGATGATCTGTTGCTGTACAGGATTGTCTTAGCAATTTTGAGTTTCTTTGCTTTCCATATTAAATTGAGAATTATTCTCTCAAGGTCTGGAAAGAAATGTATTGGTGTTTTTCATTTTATCAATTACAACTTATTCACCTTGTATTTCCTATATAACTCCTTCCCTTGTACCCTCCCAATCCCACTCTCCTTCCCCCATCTCCACACATGTCCCACCAAGCCCACCAACAGGAGGTCCTCCTGTCCTTCCTTCTGATCCTAGTCTATCAGATCCTATCAGGAGTGGCTGCTCTATCTTCCTCTGTGGCCTGGCAAGGCTGCTCAACCCTCAGGGAAAGATGATCAAAGAGCAGGCCAATCAGTTAGATTCCTTGTCCCCATTACTATGGAACCAACTTGGACACCGAACTTCCATGGGCTACATCTGTTCAGGGTTCTAGGTTATCTCCATAAATGGTCCTTGGTTGGAGTATCACTCTCAGAAAAGACCCTTGTGGCTAGAGTTTTTGCTTCTGTTGCTCTCCTTGTGAAGCTCCTTTCCCCTCCAGGTCTTACTATCTCCCCCTTCTTTCATAAATTTCCCTGCACTATGCCCAAAATTTGGCTCTAAGTCTAAGCATCTGCTCTGATACCCTGCAGTGTAGAGCTTTTCTGAGCACCTCTGTGGGAGGTTATTGATCTGTTCCCTGTTTTCTCCCTTTTCTGATGTCGATCCTCTTTGACTTTCTGAATGTGGGTTGAGCAACTTAGCCAGAGTCTTCTTTCTTGATTAGTTTCTTTAGGTCTACAGATTTTAGTATGTTTATCCAATATTTTATGTCTAATACAACTTATGAGTGTGTATATACCCAGTGTTTCTTTCGGCTACTGGGATGCCTCCATCAGGATGATCTTTTCTAGTTCCCACAATTTACCTGCAAATTCCAAGATTCCTTGTTTATGACTGTGGAGTAACATTCCATTGTGTAGATGTAGCACAATTTCTGTATCCATTCCTCCACTGAGGCTGCATCTGGGTTGTTTCCTGGTTCTGGCTATTACAAATAAACCTCCTACAAGCATTGTGGGATAAACTTCCTTTTTGTATACTTGAACATCTTCTGGATATATATCTTATATGGGGATTTTGAAGAAAAGCTACTCCTAATTGTATGAAAACATGCCAGATTAATTTCCAAAGTGGTTGTAAAAGTTTACATTCCCACTAGTAGTGGAGTAGGGATCCCCTCTTCCTCTGCAGCATGAGTTGTTACTTGAGTTTTTGATCTTAGCCATTCTGATGGGTGTTAGGTGAAATCTCATGGCCAATTTGATTTGCAGTTCCCTGATAACCAAAGACAACATGGGAATTGCATTGAATCTTTAGATTGCTCTTTGCAGGATGGCCATTTTCACTATGTTAATCCTATGGGTCCATGAGCATGGGAGATCTTTCCATGTTCTGATATCTTTTTCAGTTTCTTTTTCAGAGACTTGAAGTTTTTCTCAAACCAGTCTTTCACATGCTTGATTAGGGTCACACAAGCTACTTCATGTTATTAAGGGCTATTTTAAAAGGTGTTTCCCCCATAATTTCTATCTCAGGCCTTTTGAATTTACTATATGGAAGGGCTACTGATATTTTTCAGTTAATTTTTTATATAGCCACATTGCAAAAAGTGTTATCAGCTGAAGTTGTTCTCTAGCAGAATATTTGCTGTCACTCTTGTATACTGTTATATCATCTGCAAATAGCGATACTTTGATTTCTTCCTTTCTGATTTGTATCCTAGTGATCTCCTTTAGTTATCTTATTGTTGTAGCTTCGACTTCAAGTAGTATGTTGTAGAATTATGGGGGGAGTGGGCAGCCTTGCCTTGTCCCTGTGTTCAGTAGGATTGATTTATATTCCTCTACATGTAGTTTGATATCAACTATAGGTATGCTGTATATTGTGTTTAATTTGTTTAGGTATGTACCTCTAATCCCTGATTTCTACAAGACTTTAAACATGAATGGTTGTTGGATTTTTTCAAATTATTATTTTGTTTTGCATCTAAGGAAAAAAATACTAAAATCTGTACACCTAAAGAAGCTAAGTCAAAGGTGATGGACATAGGAAGAGGGAGAAAACAGGCAACAGGACAAGAGCTTACTACAGAGGCCCATTGAAATGCTTTACATAGTAAGGTATTGAAGGAGAGGCTGAGAGTCATGGTCCAACTCCAGGCAGAGTATATGAAATCTTTTGAAAGAAGGAGGAGATAGGAAGATTTAGAGAGTACAGGAGCTTCAAAAGGAGAACAATAGATCACAAAATTCTGGCCATCTTACCAAAAGCAATCTACAGATTCAATGCAATGCCCATCAAATTACCAACACAATTCTTTACAGACCTGGAAAGAAAAATTCTCAACTTCATATGGAATAACAAGAAACCCAGGATTGCTAAAACAATCCTCTACAATAAAAGATCTTCTGGAGGTATCTCCATCCCTGATCTTAAGTTGTACTATAGAGCAACAGTTTTAAAAACTGCATGGTATTGGCATAGAAACAGAATGGTGGATCAATGGAATGGAACAGAGGACCCAGAAATAAACCCACACACTTATGGACACCTGATCTTGGAGAAAGATGCCAAAACCATACAATGGAAAAAAAGATAGCATCTTCAACAAATGGTGCTGGTCCAACTGGATGGCTACATGTAGAAAAATGAAAATAGATCCATACTTATCACTCTGCACAAAACTGCAGTCCAAGTGGATCAAAGACCTCAACATAAAACCAGACACATTACATCAGCTTGAAATAAAAGTGGGGAATACCCTAGAACTCATTGATACAGGGGAAAACTTTCTGAACAGAACTCCAACAGCACAGGCTCTAAGAGCAACAATCAATAAATGGGACCTCTTGAAACTGAAAAGCTTCTGCAAAGCAAAGGACACCATCATCAAAACAAAGCAACCTCCTACAGATTGGGAAAGAATCTTCACCAACCCTTTATCTGACAGAGGACTCATATCAAGTATATATAAAGAACTAAAGAAGCTGAAAAGCAGCAAACCAAGTAATCCACTTAAAAAATGGGGAACAGAGCTAAACAGAGAATTCTCTGTAGAGGAATACCGAATGGCAGAGAAGCACTTAAAGAAATGCTCAACCTCACTAGCCATTAGGGAAATGCAAATCAAAACAACCCTGAGATTTCACCTTACATCCATGAGAATGGCCAAGATCAAAAACTCAAGTGGCAACACATGCTGGAGAGGTTTTGGAGAAAGAGGAACCCTTCTCCACTGCTGGTGGGAATGTAAACTGGTTCAACCACTCTGGAAATCAATCTGCCGTTTTTTCAGACAACTAGGAATAGTGCTTCCCCAAGATCCAGCCATACCACTCCTAGGCATCTATCCAAAAGAGGCTCAAGCACACAAAAAGGAAATTTGCTCAAATATGTTTGTAGCAGCTTTATTTGTAATAGCCAGAAGCTGGAAACAACCCAGATGCCCCTCAACTGAAGAATGGATGCAGAAAATGTGGTACATCTACACAATGGAATATTACTCAGCAATGAAAAATAAGGAAATCATGAAATTTGCAAGTAAATGGTGGGATCTGGAAAGGATCATCCTGAGTGAGTTGTCCCAGAAGCAAAAAGACACGCATGGTATATACTCATTCATATAGACATACAACATAGGACAAACCCACTAAAACCTGAGCATCTAAAGAAGCTAAGCAAGAGAGAGGACCCTAACTAAAATGTCCAGTCCCCATCCAGAAAGGCAAAGAGGATGGACATCAGAAGAAGAAGAAAACAGGAAACAACCTAGGAACCTACCACAGAGGGCCTCTGAAAGCCTCTGCCCTACAGACTATCAAAGCAGATGCTAAGCCTGATGGGCAACTGTTGGGCAGAGTGAATGGAATTTTAGGTAAGAAGTGGGAAATAGTAAGAGCTGGAGAGGACAGGGTCTCCACAAGGAGAGCAACAGAACAAGAAAATTTGAACACAGGGAACTTCCCAGAGACTCATACTCCAACCAAGGACTATTCATAGAGATAACCCAGAACCCCTGCACAGATGTAGCCCAGGGCAGTTGAGAGTCCTATTGGATTACATAGTAATGTGAAGAGGGACTGCCTCTAACATGAACTGACTGGCCTGCTCTTTAATCACCTGATCCTTTGGGTGAGCAGCCTTACCAGGCCATAGTAGAGGACAATGCAGCCACTTTTGATGTGAACTGATGGACTAAGATCAGAAAGGAGAGGAAAATCTCCCCTATCAGTGGACTTGGGGAGTGGCATGCATGCAGAGGGAGGAGGGAGGGTGGGATTGGGAGGGGAGGGAGGGGCTTATGGGGGGATGCAGAATGAATAAAGTGTAATTGATGAAAAATTTAAAAAAAAAATGGAAAATAATTTAAGATCCTTAAATGACTTTTAAAAGTGTAGGAAAACATGGAGTTAGTCAATTTACATGGAGCACGTCTCGCCCTTGGGGGAAATGGTCTCCTGAACCTACTCAGACCTCGGATACCACCACTGCTAGTTCTAGAACTGATGCAGGATGTTCCAACGAGGGGGTTAAGGCTTCTCATAATATTTCCTATAAGCCCACACCTGTTTGTCTATATCCCCCATTTTTATTCATTATTAGCCAGATAGAGCCAAGTAATTGTGGTGATGATACTTGCTTTTTTGCCCAATGCTGCAATGCTAGTAAATTTACTAGCTGGTTACTCGCATGCCTCGCTGGGTGCCTGTGCCCTTGATGCCCCTCACGCTATGACTCTCATCAGACAGAAAAGGGATCTTGGAATTACAGCTGCCATTGTTACTGCCATCTCATTGGCGGCTGTTGTAGCTACCACCGTGGCATTAGCCATGAGTCATACTGGGCAGACTGCTCAGACCCGGAATAACCTTTTAGCCAATGTAGCTCATGCCTTAGATGTACAAAAAGGAATTAATGCTCAACTAAAAGGAGGTTTGATGGTGTTCAATCAGAGGATTGACCTCGTGCAAGAGCAAATTGATACCCTATGGCAAATCGCTCAACTTGGCTGTCAATGAAAGTATGCCGGACTTTGAGTCACTAGCATACAAAATGAGAATTTTTCCTGTGCTGCATATCTGTCTAAACAATTGTCTAGCTATATTTTAGGTAATTGGACTGGAGAATTCGATACTATGATGGAGCAGCTGAGAGTGGCCATTGTCATGGTAAACTCTACCAGAGTGGATGCAGGACTAGCCACAGGATTATCATCATGGATTGCTGCAGCCATGAATCATCTGAAGGAATGGGCGGGCATGGGAGCGTTAGCAGGCCTTCTGGTGTTGGTCTCCTTGGTTTGCCTGTGGTATATATGCCAGATTAGAGTCTCATAACAGTGTAATGCAGCCATGACCATTCAGGCCTTTATAGCCATTGAAGCAGGACAGTCTCCCCAAGCATGGTTGGCTACCATAAAAAGCCAAAATGTTACGCTCAGGATGTGAGGCTAAGCACTGCACTCAGGGTCAGCCGCTTTGGACCCAGAGAAGAGCATATCTGATTGCATGCGGGTTGATGCTCCAGGTCCCGCCTCTGAGAAAAAGGTATCAGACGGGTCTGATGCTCTTTGGGTGGATGACACCTAAATGAACATCGGTACAAAGTCCCAATTTATTTCTAATATCAGAGATCAGACCTCTACTCTTGCCTGATGCGTCTAAAACAAAAAGGGGGAACTGTAGAGAGCTGCGTAATGCTGCACCTGAAAGATGGAGCTGGTTTCTGCCTTCCACCTTCCCGATGGTGAATGTTCTCTGTCACGAACAACTCCACATTTGGCTAAGGCCGAGGATCTGGCTTGCTTCCATGTATGTGGACCTATCTGCATTGCCCACGTGGCATGCTGAGGTTGGCTACCCAGAGGCTATTTAAAGTGGGCTGGCTTTCCCCAAGGTCAGATGATTGTTCAAGGTTCCTGAATAAACTGCACTAAGGAAAAAAAAAATAAAAGAAAATGTTTTCAAATAAATATAACAAACACACACACACACAAAAAAAGTCTGTTATTTTACCCTTGGTAATGACTTGATGTTTTGGGATTAAAATAAGCATCCTTGCAGGGGATTTTTCTCTCAGTAGAGAAGTTAGTTTTTCATTTACAGAAGGAAATATCTAAATTTATTCAATATAGAGTATCCTGTGATTTCATTAATGAGATATATGAGACCATTATAGTGATATTTATAGATTATGTGAAGTTATGAAAAATAGAATAATCTGGGAAATATTCCACTTTAAAACAGAGACATGATGTTATTATATATCAGAAAATGAATACAGCAAGTAGGGATCCATATAGTGATTAAAACATGGTAAAATTAAAGTTATTTCAATGTAAGGTTAGAGATATATTCACATTTCTAAGGAGCATATGGGTTACCTAATATTTTGTAAGGCTGAAAACCTACATTATTTCATATTTTGCAACTTGAGTTGTAGCTCCAAATTTTGTATATAGTGTGGATATGATAACAATCCACTGAACGGGTTCTCTTTCAACTTTTTATGATAAAACATTTTTCTTTGAGAAGGAACATATTTGCCCTATAAGAATTAAGTAGGGACTCGCAATATAGCAGTGCCAGGACAACTCTCATTCTGACCAGCAGCACAGCAGGATAAGCATAGTGACCAGCAGTCAAAACTCACTCCCCTAAAACACATATGATTGTATTTCCCAGGTGAGAGGATACCCCACAGTGGGGAACTCTATCAGATTCAACTCACCCAGCTAAACCTCAGAAGAGATGCTGATTGAACCAGGCACTTTGTCTCGATCCAAGAGCTACAGACCAGCATGCTCTGATCACTGTCCCAGATTGAACTGTGGGTACCACGACATCAGAGACTGCAATTTCTAGTCGCAAGATAACCCCATGGTGCAGGAAACAATTGGGACCGACCTTAGGTCACCCAGACATTCCCTGGAACAGACCCGGATTTTTGAAGGCACCCAGGAGCCAGCCCAGAGCCAGAGCAGGGGACCCAGGCACCTGTACAGAGTCCTGCCTGCATGCCTGACTCGATGCCCCAGATAGAACTGTGGGCCCCAGAGTAATAAGACTGAGTTTCTCTGTCAAATGCAAACCCACAGGGAAGGGGACAGCAGGTCTGATCTCAGAGCACTCAGCCTATAGTACCACCCTGAAAAGTTCTCAGGGAAAAATTGCCCAGTTTGGGCCTACACCCAGGCACCAAATCCCCAGAAATTCAGAGCCAAGCATGTCTGTGCCTGCATGTTCTACTTGCCATCCCAGACAGAAATGTTGTCCCCAAAGCAAAGTCTGGATGTCCCTGTCAGGAGAAAACCCCACAGCTGGGGGCATCATAAGGTCCAAGGCTCAGGACACCCAACTCCAGAAGACTTTCTTGATTCACGCAGATTCTAGGCTCTAGCCTTTTCCTGCAGGCATGAGAACCTTGCTCACCCCCCATTGTTGGGTAATGCTAGGGCACTGGAGAACACAGGTGCAGCCTCAGACCTACCAAAGCCAGAGCACCATTACAGCAGCCCTCAGAAACTGCTCCATGGTTCAACCAGTTAGCTAAACTGACAAATGTGTCAGAATCCCTGGGTCTTTAAGAGAGCTGCACCCAAAAATTATACCTTAAGAATAACAGCTGCAACTAATTTAATTCAGAGCAAGAAACCTAGCAGAAGGGCTGCCATCACCAAGACCTCTCCTGATGAGAGGAGAGCATTCCTGAACACGACAGTTACCACATAGTTCCATACACCTGAAGTGAACTGTGATAATTCCTGAGAAGTACCAACATTCAGTTGTCCATAGCCAAAAGGCTGAGAAGAACTCCTTCAGGACCACAACAAGTGTATTCTACACGTGCCCCAGGACCAAGCAAGCACCAGAAATTAACAGACAACACCTAAGACAGAGAGATGGGTAGAGGCCATTGTAAAAGAACAACCAACAAAAGGCAAAGAGATATAGCATCCCAAGAACCCAGTTATCCAGGGGCAAGTAACCATAGGCACCCTAAAATAAATGAAATTCAAGAAGATGACTCTACACTTATGGTCATCTAAGCTTATGAAGAAGTTAATGGAGGAAGCAAATAAAATTCATAAAGAATTAGGGGAAGATATTCTAAAACAGACTATTGCTATCTGTAAAGAAATACAGGAAGATGCAGCCAAACAGTTTGTGACTTTCCAAGAGGAAATGATTAAATCAGTGAAAGAAAGAAAAGAAAGAGAGGAATGTTCAAAGAAACAGGCTAAGGTTTTGAAGGAAAATACAGTCAGAAAGATGAAGGAAATCAATAACATGCCTCAAGATCTGAAGATAGAAGTGGAAGAATTAAAGAAAACACAGATGGAGGAAATCATGGAGAAGGACTACCTAGGGAAAAAAAAAACAGGAACTACAGAGTTAAGCATAATCAACAAACTACAAGATATAGAAGAATGAATCTCAGCTGTGTAAGATACAATGGAAGAAATCAATATATCAGTCAAAGAAAATGTTAAATATAAAAAATTCCTGACACAGACCATCCAAGAAATTCAAGACAACATAAAAAGACAAAACCTAAGAATAATATGCATAGAGGAAAAAGAAGATTCCCTCCTCCAAGGCCCAGAAAATATTTTCAAAAAAATCATTGAAGAATATTTCCCCTCCTTAAAGGAGAGGCCTACAAGAATACAAGAGGTCTACAGAACATCTAATAAATTAGACCACAAAAGAAAATCCTCCCATCACATAATAATCAAAATAGCAAGTATGCAGAACAAAGAAAAAATACTAAAAGCTGCAACAGAATAAAGCCAAGTAACATAAAATGGCAAACCCATCAGAATCACACCTGACTTCTCAACAGAGACTATGAAAGCCAGAAGGACCTGGATGGATACCAGGCAGAACCTTAGAGAATTTAGATGTAAGCCTAGTCTACGGTACCCAATAAAACTCTCAGTCCTCATAAACAAAGAAAACAAGATATTCAATGACAAAAACAAATTTCAACAATACATAAACAGAAATCCACCATTACAGAAGATATTAGCAGGAAAAATACAACCCAAGAAAACTGACTACTTTCAAGAAAACACAGAAACTAAATAACCTCCCTACAGAAAAACAAAAAACAGCCAAACCCACAAACGCACAACCATAAACAACATCAATAACAATGGATCTAACAGCCACAAGTAATTAATCTCCCTCAACATCAATGGACTCAATTAGTCTGATGGGGAAAGGATAGGAGCTCCACAAGGACCAAATATATCTGGGCACAGGGTCTTTTCTGAGACTAACATTCAAACAAGGACCATGTATGGATATAACCTAGAACCTCCACTCAGATGTAGCCTGTGGTAGCTCAGTAACCAATTGGTTTCCCAAAGTGAGGGGAACAAGGACTATTTCTAACAGGAACTCAATGACTGGCTCTTTGGCCTCCCCACCTCCGAAGGGAGGAGCAGTCCTGTTAGGCCACAGAGGAGGGCTTTGCAGCCAGTCCTGAAGATACCCGATAAAACAGGATCAGATGAATGGGGAGGAGGTCCCCCCCTATCAGTGGACTTGGAAAGGGGCACGGTGGAGATGACGGAGGGAGGGAGAAACTAGGAGGGAATGAGGGATTGGGACATGGCTGGGATACAGAGTTAATAAAATGTAACTGATAAAACACACACACACACACACTAACAGAATGGATGTGTAAACAAGAGCCAACAATCTGTTGCATACAAGATACACACCTGAGTCACAAAGATAGACATTATCTGAGAGTAAAGAGGTTGGAAGACAGCTTTCCAAGCCAATGGACCCAAGAAGCAAGCAGGAGTAGACATTCTAATGCCTAATAAAATAGATTTTCAACCAAAATTAATAAAAAGAGTTAGAGAAGAAAATTTCATACTTATAAAGGGAAAAATCCACCAAGAAGATATCACAATCCTGAATATGTATGCCCCAAATACAAGGGCACCCACATTTGTAAAAGAAATTTGATAAAACTTAAACCACACATAGACCCCCACACATGAATAGTGGGAGACATCAACACCCCACTCTCAACAAAGGTCCTGTCCACCGAACAGAAATTAAACAAAGGAACAATAACTCTGACAAAGATGATGAATCAAGTGGACCTCACAGACATCTACAGAACCTTTGACCCCAAATCAAAAGAATTTACCTTCCTCTCAAGCACCTCATGGAACCTTCTACACAATAGACTATATAGGTGATCACAAAGCAAGACTCAACAGATACAAGAAGATTGACACAATCCCCTGTATCCTATAGCAAAAGTCCCACACACATGGAAACTGAAGAACTAGGTACTAAATGACAGATGAGTCAGAGGAGAAAGAAAGAAAGAAATTAAAGACATACTGGAATTCAATGAAAATGAAGATACAACATACCCAAACTTACGGGACACAGTGAAAGCAGCGCTGAGAAGAAAGTCCATAGCACTAATTGCCTTCATGAAGAAATTCAAAACATCTCATGCAAGCAACTTAATGGCTCACATAAAGGCCCTAGGTGGAAGAAAAAAAAAGATGCAGACAAACCAAAGAGGAGTAGATGGCTGGAAATAATCAAAATCAGGGCTGAAATAATTCAATTAGACCGTCTCCTTAGATGCTGAAAAGCCATTTGACAAAATCCAACATCCATTTATATTTAAAGTCTTGGAGAGATCAGGGATACAAGGCACATACCTGAACATAGTAAACGCAATTACTATACAGCAAGCCTATAGCCAATATAAAACTCAATGGAGAGAAACTTAAATCAATCCCACTAAAATCAGGAACAAGGCAAGGCTTCCTACTCTCTCCATATCTCTTCAGTATTGTACTAGAAGTCCTTGCTGAGCAATAAGGCCATTGAAGGAGATCAAGAGGATACAATTTGAAAGGAAGATGACAAAGTATCACTATTTGCAGATGATATGATAGAATAACTGAGTGACCCAAAAAATTCCACTAAGGATCTCCTACACCTGATTAACACCTTCAGCAAAGTGGCAGTTTAACAAAACTAACTCAAAAAAGAAAAAAAATGAGAAGCCCTCCTGTATACAAAAGACAAAAGGGCCGAGAAAGACATTAGGGAAACACCACATTTCAAAATAGCCACAAAGGACGTAAAGTACATTGGTGTGAAGCTAACCAAGAAAGTTAAAGACTTGTATGAAAAAAAATTTCAGTCTGTGAAGAAAGAATTAGAAGAAGATATCAGAAGATGGAAAGATCTCCCATGCTCATGGCTTGGCAGGATTAATATAGTAAAAATGGCCATCTTATACAAAAGCAATCTACAGATTCAATGCAGTTCCATCAAATTACCAACAAAATTATTTACAGACCTTGAAAGAAGAATTCTCACCTTCATATGGAACAACAAAAAAACCAGAATTTCTAAAACAATTCTCTACAGTAAAAGATCTTCAGGGGGTAACTCTATCCCTAATCTCAAGCTGTAATATAGAGCAACAATACTAAAAACTGCATGGTACACAAATTGAAACAGACTGGTGGATCAATGGAATCAAATAGAAGACCCTGACATAAATCCACACACTTAGACACACCTGATTTTTGACAAAGATGCCAAAAACATTTAATGGAAAAAAGACAGCAGCTTCAACAAAAGGTGCTGGTCTAACTGGATGTCTAAATATAAAAAAAAATCAAACAGATCCATATTCACCACCCTGCACAAAACTAAAGTCCAAGTGGATCAAAGACCTCAATATTAAACCAGACACACTAAACTGCTTAGAAGAAAAATTGGGGAAGAGCCTAGAACTCATTGGCATAGGAGACACTTTCCTGAACTAAACACCAACAGCACAGACTCTAAGAACAGGAATCAATAAATGAGACCTCCTGAAACTGGAAAGGTTCTGTAAAGCAAAGGACCCTGTCATCATAACAAAACGACTATCTACAGATTAGGAAAGGATGTTCACCAACCCTATATCTAACAGTGGACTAATATCCTGTATATACAAAGAATACAAGAAGTTAAAATTCAATAAATCAAGTAATGCAATTAAAAAATGGAGTACAGAACTAAATAGAGAATTCTCAATATAGGAATATCAAACGGCAGAGAAAAAGTTAAAGTTGATGTTCCACTTCATTCTGGCTTTTCCTACTACAGTCATGGTAGGTATGTTCTGAAGGTAGTACATGGTCAATTTGAGGACTTGAATTCCCATCATTAAAGGTAAATCTCATCTCTCCAGTGATGTCATTATTCTTTGGTTTACACTGACTTTTTCTTGCCCCAAGCCCACACTCCAGTATTTTTCTTTGTGTTATACTTTCAGATTGTTGAAAAGAGGTAATCTGGACTCTGTCAGAATCATCACTAGGCACAATATCTGAAGTGTTGGCTTCACCTGTAAACATAAAACGGAATAATTTAAGAACCTTAAATGACTTTCAAAAGTGGAGCAAAACATGGAGTTAGTCAATTTACATGGAGCACGTCTCGCCCCTGGGGGCAATGGTCTCCTGAACCTACTCAGACCTCGGACACCACCACTGCTAGTTCTAGAACTGACGCAGGATGTTCCAACGAGGGGGTTAAGGCTTTCTCATAATATTTCCTATAAGCCCACACCTGTTTGTCTATATCCCCCATTTTTATTCATTATTAGCCAGATAGAGCCAAGTAATTGTGGTAATGATACTTGCTTTTTTGCCCAATGCTGGAATGCTAGTAAATTTAGGTATGCCCTGGTTACTCGCATGCCTCACTGGGTGCCTGTGCCCATTGATGCCCCTCACGTTATGACTCTCTTCAGACAGAAAAGGGATCTTGGAACTACAGCCACCATTATTACTACCATCTCATTGGCAGCTGTTGGAGCTACCACCGTGGCATTAGCCATGAGTCATACTGGGCAGACTGCTCAGACCCTGAATAATCATTTAGCCAATGTAGCTCATGCCTTAGTTGTACATAAAGGAATTAATGCTCAACTAAAAGGAAGCTTGATGGTGTTCAATCAGAGGATTGACCTCGTGCAAGAGCAAATTGATACCCTATGGCAAATCGCTCAACTTGGCTGTCAATGTAAAATATAACATGAGAATTTTTCCTGTGCTGCAAATCTGTTTAAACAATTGTTGAGCTATATTTTAGGTAATTGGACTGGAGAATTCGATACTACGATGGAGCAGCTGAGAGTGGCCATTGTCACAGTAAATTCTACCAGAGTGGACGCAGGACTAGCCGCAGGATTATCAACATGGATTGCTGCAGCCATGAATCATCTGAAGGAATGGGCGGGCATGGGAGCGTTAGCAGGCCTTCTGGTGTTGGTCTCCTTGGTTTGCCTGTGGTATATATGCAAGATTAGAGTCTCACAACAGTGTGATGCAGCCATGATCATTCAGGCCTTTACAGCCATTGAAGCAGGACATTCGCCCCAAGCATGGTTGGATACCATAAAAAGCTAAAATGTTACGCTCAGGATGCGAGGCTAAGCACAGCACTCAGGGTCAGCCGCTTTGGACCCAGAGAAGAGCATGTCTGATTGTATGCGGGTTGATAACCCAGGTCCTGCCTCTGAGAAAAAGGTATCAGACGGGTCTGATGCTCTTTGGGTGGATGACACCTAAATGAACATCGGTACAAAGTCCCAATTTATTTCTAATATCAGAGATCAGACCTCTACTCTTGCCTGATGCGTCTAAAACAAAAAGGGGAAACTGTAGAGAGCTGCGTAATGCTGCACCTGAAAGATGGAGCTGGTTTCTGCCTTCCACCTTCCCGATGGTGAGTGCTCTCTGTCACGAACAATTCCACATTTGGCTAAGGCTGAGGATCTGGCTTGCTTCCATGTATGTGGACCTATCTGCATTGCCCACGTGGCATGCCTGGGTTGGCTACCCAGAGGCTATTTAAGCTGTGGGCTGGCTTTCCCCAGGGTCCGAGGATTGTTCAAGGTTCCTGAATAAACTGCATTGAAAAAAAAATGTAAAACATAAAAATCAAAATTTTCACACAGAGTTCAAATTTGCCTTTGAAATAACCTATCTTGTTCTAGATATATTTAGGAAAATATAAAGTGAATCAGAAAACATTTCCACTCAGTTTCAGAATCTTTTATATCACCTTGTAGAGGAATCTATTCTATTATAGTAATATAACCAGCAACATAACACTTAAAACTTTAAAAAGATTTTTTTAACTTTCACTCATATTAAGGACACATGTATGTTTCTGTGTGAGCATATATCAAATGTGTGCAAATATTGTTGAAGCAATAAGGAATCAAATTCCCGAGATCTCCAGTCCTAGACACATAACTGAAAGGGGGAATAGAAATTGGACATAGTTCCTGTCCAAGAACACAAGGTGATCTTTACTTATATTTTAAAAATTACTTATAACTTAAAAAGTAACTTATAACTTAAAACAAATTCTACACAAGGTGCAATATGAGTCTCAAAATTCAAATTTTATGTTTTATAAATACCTTTAGTCTATAACTTTATTTTTAATCTCATGAATTGCAAAAAATAAAACATGATAGTGGACATTTATTATACAGTAATAATTGTTATTCCACCCTGAGAAAGAAAGACCAATTCTTGATAGACCAATTTTGGTAGGTTTTTCAGTGAAGAACAAACACCTGTTTGTATTGGGTGGGAATCTGTGTGTTAAAATCATTAAAAGCACACTTAACCTTGTAAACCTGTATAGAATTAAACATACACAAACACACACACACACACACATACACACACACACACACACACAGATAACTACCCATTATCGCTACCAAAATTTTTCTGGGGATATTAACAGATGTCCTTTGGGGAGGGGGAATAGAATTATGTCAAATTTCATTTGTTGATATACAGTTTCTTTGTATGACTTCTGTAAAGAAGAAATAGAAGTGACAAACAAATACATGGAAAAATGGTAAATATCATTTGCCACCTTAGATGTAAGTGAGTGCATATCAAGATTCCATTGCAGTGCTCTCTCAATGATTGACAGTCTTTTACTACCATAATTGTTATTATTATAGCATACAGTTTACAATTTACAACCAAGAAAAAATAAAATAATAGTGTTTTGAGAATATTCCTTGTTGTAAAAACCTTAAAAAAAGACTTTTAGTTTGCAACTTAAAACTTCAATCCCAACTAAATGTTTGTTCTGCTAAATTATAGAAAATATTACTTTTGTTTAATATAAGACGCTCAAAAAACTCATACAGAAATTTTAACAAAGTTGAATTTGGAGTATTCAGAGGTCACTGACATCTAGTTGAATCATTAAATCTTGGAAGCCCTTGGCTCCTCCTTGCTTTTCTTTACTGAGACATATTACAAAACTTGAGTATTTCAGGTTCACCTGTTTGACACACATGTGTTTCTTTTAAATATTGACTCAGATTGTAGATATCTCATTTGCTTTTTTATATTTGCCATATATTCTCCAGCAAGAACTTTGCCAAACAGTAGTGCTCCATGCATTTAAAATTTTATGATGCACCACTCCACTGATATTGGATCAGTTTAAATTACTGTGATATAATATAAGATAGTTGTTCACTCTCTGCCATATTTTAGTAATAAAAGAAAGATGCTAGCCTGAATCTTAAAAAAATTCCAATAGGCACATCCTACAAGTGATTGTCTATACCTATTATCATCAAGTGGAACAATCTCATAAAGGAACTCCAAAATAGAGAGCCATTATGTAACAGTGCTTTGAAATTTTGCTTCAAAAACAGTAATAACAAGGGGCAAAGAGGATAGCAGATCATGCCATGTCAAGGTTTGGTATTGTTCCCAAGGTCTAACAGGTATAGCAGGAAATCAGTTCTCCAGTACAGCGAGTGGTGACAGGAAAACATGGTGGTCAGCAGCAAGAAAAGTAACAAGTTCATTTTGAAAGGCTCATTGTTAATTGGGGTTAATTCTAGTGTGAAGTGACTACAACTGAGATGTTTGGAAATGGAGCTGAAGATGAAGAGTCTCAGAAAATTTACACAGCATACTCAATAGCAGAAAATTTTCAGGGTAGATGTATAGAAGAGAGAAGAACCCCTGTGATAGCTGTATTAACAAAGGGAAGGATAAAGGCCAAAGGAAAGAGTAGCACGGGACAAAACAGAGGAAAAAAACCACAGAACCATTCACACATCACAACACAGATTTAAAATGCAACCAAACAGAAATTTCAGGGTTTACATACCTTAGAAAAACCCCAGAGAATCTTTGTTTTCAATATTTTATTGGAAGAGTTGCAAGAATATATATTCAGCATGATTGCTACAACAAAACTGCGTAAAGACCTCACCAGTACACATACAAATAGGGTTACAGTAACTCATAAGATTCCTCACTCCTAGATGAAGAGTTATAGGCAGTGGATGGTAAGAGTGTATAAATAGGGAGTTTCCTCCAAAGAACAGACAGGTTATCCATTCCACAAAGTAGACAGCCTCAGACACATATAAACATGAGCTACAGTAAATTTACTCAGTAGTCATTACATTTGTATATTACATTATTGAAAGGAGGGGCCATGATTTGAGAAGTTAGAGATAGATGGGAGGACTTTCAGGTGAGAGAGAGAGATTGAAATGATCAATGCAGCCACTCCTGATGAGACCAGATAGACTAGGATAGACTAGGACCAGAGGGAATGGGAGGAAGACCTCCCTTATCAGTGGACTGCGGGAGGGGTACACGTGGGGAAGAGGGAGGGACAGTGGGATTGGGAGGGACGGAGGGAGGGGGTACAGAGGTGATATAATGTGAACAAACTGTAATTAATTAAAATAAAAATAATTTAGAAAGATATAACTGCATAATAAAGATCTATAATGATATATCAAAAATAAATGATGTAAGTACAGTGTACTCATGTACAAAATTCTAAAAAGAAAACATAATATGCCTAGAAACAGTTTTTTAAAAAGGACCAGACTCCTCCTGATGTAGTAACAAGGTGACTTAGAGACAAAAGAAATTGCGGCCCTTATCAGTGGATTTGGGAGTGGCATGGAAGAATATGGGTTAGGGAGGGGAAGAGGGAATAGGCTACATTCGGCTACAAAGTGAATAAACTGTACTTTATAAAAAATAAATGAATTTAAAAAATAATCTATAAAACGTTTAAGCAAAAGGACAAAACTCTCGTTGATGCAGTAACAAGGTGAATCAGACAGAAAGGAAGATTTCTTTCTGGACAGTCCACTGTGGAAACCCAAAGCAAGTGTTCTGCAAGTATTCTTTGAATCCTAGCATGCAGAACAAATGTACTCGGAGAAAAAGTGCTTAATAGCAGTAGCACAGTGTTCCATTCAGAGGAAATCTAGTCTGCTCGAGGCTACAGTGAGACTCACTAACACCTCAGCAGAGGGATGAGCAGAAGCAACTGTACAAAGAATCTATAGCCAAACTCCAACCAAGGAAAGCTTTATTGACTGTCTTTTCTAGTACCTAGAGACCTAAAGACACCTTTAGTTATAAAACCTCTTCTTAAATGACTAATCACATCATCTCTTTGTCAGAGAAATAGCAGAAAAGGGAACATGAGGGAATTCTTTGTGATATATTACTGTGCAAGATAGTTCAAAGGCCACATTCTTATATCTCATAGTCAAGGTACTCAACTGGATATTTAATGAATACTCCAGATATGATAGTATATATTAGTTTTGTATTTCAAGTTATATTATTATGCAATATTCATTTTCCGTGGAATTATTTCTAGGCTTGTCTAACATGATTTTGATAATACCTGTGATCTTCAAAATATATGACTACTGTACAGACAAAAATAGAGTAACTTCCATTTAGATTTAAATCATTTACATATGTCTTTTGATGATGTGTTTTTATCATATTTTCTGTCATAATGAAATAACACTTAAAGCCTATAAAATTAACTTACACAATGTACTATAGAAATCAGTCTACTTTTGCAGTGTTGTTAGAAAAGGAAAAAAGAAAGGGAAAGTGCTTTAAAATAACTGGTAAGCATATCAGAATGGATATGGTAAACATAAGGAACTATTTTGATATAGCATGATTTTTAAAATCCCAAGTTAGTGCTGATCCTTAAAGACACAAAGAAAAAGTAAAGTTTTCTTTGATTCATGCAAGACTCAGAATCCCAAACAAATCAGTGTATTTTAAAATAATGCAAAATGCTGTTTCTTATATATAATATCGAGTTGGGCTCTTTTCTCAGATAATGTGTTGGTTAGTAGGTTTTTTTTTTTTTTTTTGTATGTTTGTTGGTTTTATTTTAGTTTGGTTGGGTTATTGTGTTTGGATGTTGTTGTTGTTTCTGTTGTTCTGGTTTGTTTATTTATTTATTCATTTATTTATTGTCAACCCAACTCAATCTAGAGTCATCTGTGAATGAACCTCAGCTGAGAAAATGCATCCATTAGATTGGCCTGTAGGCAGATTTGTTGTGCAACTACCTGGTCAGTGATTGATGTGAAAGAGCACAGTTCAATGTTGTTGCTGCCACACCTGGGAAAAAAAAGGATAGGATGGTGTAAGACAACAGGCTGAGCATGTCAACAGAGCAAACCAGCAAGTAGTATTCTCTAACATCTCTTCTTCATTTCCAGCCTGCAGGTTTGTACCTTGAGTTCTGGCTCTAAATTCTCTTCAAGGCGAATTATAGATTACAATATAATACTGTAAATTAAAGTATACTTTATTATAAGATTACATGAACCTCTTTCTCCCCGATTTAATTTTTATAATGGTGTTTAATTACAGAAACAAGCTAAGACATACAGTAATAGATACTTTTTCTCTTTAATTACTAAGTAAGGCTTAGGAAGACAAGAGACACACCTTCAGTGATACATCTCATTAACATTTGAGCAAAATAATATCAGGGATGAGGGCATGTTCAGAGAATACATATTTGCAGGATTTTCCATATCATTCTTAATGTTTTATTGATTTGGAGTTGAAATAAATTACCTATCATACAAAATCAATATGCTGGGTCTACAATAGTATATATAAGAGAATGCTACAAAACTTAAATTTTTACTGTATGCTCTACGGAAATAATATAATACTATTTTAGAGTAGAACACATTTAATAATCCTTGGCACTAGAGTAAAAATTCATTTTTCACATTGTGAGAGAAATATAAATTCTTTGTTGAGAACACACATTTGTTCTTTTTTTTTTCAAAGTTACTATTACAGAATTTATGCCATGATGATACCACTTGGAAGATACACTTTATGTTGTATGAAACCAAAAGCATTTTTGGTAATTTCACAGTAGCTAGGTCATAGTATGGTGCCTAAACTTAGTTTTAACCACTTAATTATTTATCAAGATTAAAAATGCCCCACAGACAGACAGAATTGGCTAAGGATAAGAGATATTGGTTATTATAATGAAACATTGTTTGCACTGTTGAATTTGTTGTACATCTCACTCTTTAAAAGAGAACAATTAATTGCTAACATATACGTAAAATTGATGACTATCACTAAATACCAGAGAGTATTATAAAAATAAATGGCTATTTTAACAAATCCTCTTGAAAATGGATGTCAAAAAATTAATGAAAGTTCCATGTCAGAAATTGACAATTGACTGAACCCATTGTCCTGAATAGCCATTCTTTGGTAGAGAATTAAAAAAAAAAAAAATCTGTAACAGTATACTCACTGAATTCAGTGGTGAGTTACTTCAGTTCCAAATAAAGTCAATTACCCAAACTTCAAAAGGCAGTTAAAACATGCTGAAATGAACTCTCATGCTACAATAAATCCTTTCCATATGATGGAACAATAATGTTGTCACTTACTTTCCATCCATGAACTTTCTCTCCAAATTTGTGAATTTCTGCATCTTTTTCTTGTCTGACTTCTGGTAGATGGACCCACCATCAGTGTATCACTTGCATTTCTTTTTTTTTTACGTGGCCTTTTAAAGACCGACTTCACTTCGATGGTGTATTTTTCAATTGTCTCTGGTCGTCCTCCATATTTCCTTCTCCAAGAAGTCTTGCAAAATATTTTGGAGCTGGGTTCTCATAATTATTCTTAGCACCACTTCATTTCACAGAGTTATGAATGTGTGAATTGTTCAGAGGTCCTTCTGTCCACGATGGAGATTTTCTTTTTTCTCTTCCTGGTTTGACTTCATATTTTTCAAAGGGATTTGGCTGGTAACTAGCAGTATCATATCTCAGCATATTATGTACAGGGCTTCTTTACCTGTTATCAAAATGAAAAGTAAGAAGGGATTCTAAATATCAAACACATCATAAAATACTTCTCAAAACATTTGTTTTATAACCTACATAAATCCTCTGCCTATATTCTATGACTGTTACCTTTTTGTTTTTGTGGGACTCCAAACTTTAAGACTGGGTGTGATTCTGACTTCTTGCCTTGTTGTGAGACACTTTTTTTTTTCTTACTATTGGTTTTTTTTTTTTTTTTTTGTCTGTCCTCAATATAAGGGCTTTAGTCTTGTCTTATTGTATCTTGTTTGGCCATGTTTGGTTGCTGTTTCTTGGAGGCCTGCTCTTTTCTAAAGGAAAAGAGAGGCAAAGTATATCTTGGTATAGAAGTAATGTGGGGTGGAGCTAGAGGAATATAAGTAGGTAAAATAGTAATAGGGGAGTACTGTAGGAGAGAATAATTTATTTTCTTTAATAAAAATTTCACATGAAGAGGAACCTAATGAATTATCTATTTCATGAATTAAAAATTTTCAGAATCAATGCCTTTGCTTATATAAACACTATTTAAGTAAGAGGAGGATAGTCCAAATTCATTTTGGCAAGCTTAATTTGTTCCTGGATAAGTTTAGAAACATCTTAGACAAAATCAAAAACTGCTTCTTTAAATATCCCTTTGAAAGATTATCTCCACCAACAAAATAAGCCAATTTCAGTCAGGTAAAACAATAAAATAATAAGAAGGGAATCTTATTAATGTAGGGAGAGAGAAGAAGACCTGGAGGGACAGGATCTTAACAAGGAGAGTATAAGAACCAAAAAATCTGGGCACAGTTGTCTTTTCTGAGACTAATACTCCTAGGACCTTTTGTGGACATAACTTAAAACCCCTGCACAAATGTAACCTATGGCAGTTTAGTGTCTAAGTGTGTTTCCTAGAAATGGGAACAGGAACTGTCTCTGACATGA
Source organism: Meriones unguiculatus (assembly GCF_030254825.1). NCBI lineage: Eukaryota > Metazoa > Chordata > Mammalia > Rodentia > Muridae > Meriones > Meriones unguiculatus. The sequence continues at coordinate 11,895,186 of NW_026843707.1, forward strand.
ATTCAGTTGCTGGCTCTTTGATCAAATTCTCCTCCCCTGATGGGGGAGCAGTATATAGCCAGTATTGATGTGACCTGATAGGCTAATGTCAGAAGGAAGGAGAGGAGGACCTCCCCTATCAGTGTACTTGGGTAGAGGCATGGGAGATGATGGTGGGTGGTGGGATAGTGGATAGGGATGAGGGAGGATGCTACAGCTGGATACAAAGTGAATAATCTATAATTTATAACAAGGGAATATTTTTTCTAAAAAATAGGAATTATGTTCTAAAAAAAGAATTTTATTTTGGTATAGTGGGTTTGGTTTCACCAGCTTCAGGGGACAAGACCAGATAAAGTGGAGAGTGTTTTCATTGATTGTAGGGAAGGTAAATGACATGTCTGCCACACAGTGGGCTTATCCCCATATTTGGAAGTACACTGGTTCCAACTCTCCAAGGTGAAATGAACTCCAGATAAGTACTGTCAATACACAACATGTTTCTCCTTACTTACTTCTCCCTGGGGGTGTGATCCTTCTTCCTCTCCCTGGTTTTGGGACTCCCCTTCTCCAACAATCAAAGTTTCAAATGCACACCTAAGGAAAAATTTCGATGCCTACATTCCCTAAATTGCCTATCATCTATCTCTTTGAGCATCCTGATAGGTCCAGGAGTTTCCTCGAGAGCTGCATACAGAAGGCAGGTGCACAGGCCTAACCTCACAGACTACTTTATCTAATTCTGGAGTTCCCTAGCTGCAGGTGGTCCTACAGATGTTAGACAGCAAGTAAAACAGCCTGCACTTCCTGGACTTGGGCAACTTTATAGCTTTTGGAACCCTTGCCTCAGTAATGATGTCTAATGTCAGAAGGAAGCAGTCATAAAAAATACTCTGCCACTTGTTCATTTATGATCAACAAAAAGCTTGGATGTTGGGTTTCAGACATAGGACAAGTAGCTGAGATGCCTTTTAAAACAAGGTGAACCTGGCTTCCAGGTTCTTCTAGCATCTCCCTGTCTCTACCTCTTACATGACACAGCTGACATACCCCACCCTCTATCCTGAAATCTCCAGCCTCGGGACAGGGACAGTAGCTTCTTCTCCTCCAGAGGCTCTTCACGAAATAATCCAGATATTTTCCTTCACTTTTCTCTTTCTGCATTTCCTCTCTTCTCTCTCTGCTTTCCCTCTGTACTTTCTCTGAACACACACTTTCTCTTTACCCCTACATGGAGACTTACCTGGCCCCATTCATTGGGAACAGTGAATATGTCTAGAGTTGCTCCCAGTAAATTTGCATTTAAATACTTTAATTTGCATTGAATTAGCTTGTTTCACAGGTAGAAATAAAGATAAGCTTTCATCTGATAGAAGTTATCAAAAATCACTTAAGTTTTAGTCCATGTAGGGGATACTAATATGATCAAACAAATTATTGCATTTATGGCTCAATACTAATGTTTTAGTTCAAGTTTCAATTTTATTTGCTTTTCATTAATTATTTATGCTTTTATATTACATATTTGTGCTTTTTATTTTTAGGGTCCCTTTGATAATAAATGTATTTTTGGTAATGCAAGGGATTGTTTTATTTATAACTCTATTGTAGACAAAGGTAAATGAAAAAAAAATATAACTCATTCTGTTACCAGGAATTTGAGTTATCTAGAAAGTGTATATCAGATGAAATGAGTATGTACATCTACTACACTACATATAAAATCATGTTAAAGAATCAACTTGCAGGAAAGGCTAGGGTAAGTTTGTGCAGTGAGGAAACACCTCAAATCACCACCCCATTGTTGGAGAAAATGTAGACATGAAACCGAAAAATTCAGAGGCTTCTCAATGTGTCACTGGCAGTCAGCAGAGAAAATAGGAAAAATTATGGGATGGTCCTTCCAATTATAAGAGGGAATGTTGAAGAAGGAGAAGAGTTTGTTAGCCTGAGAAATAGTATAGTATGACAACAGTGCAGGATCTGAGACATGCCTGAAAGCTAATTATGGAGCCTTTGATAATCATAAAGGGTAAATGTTACTAGTTACCAGAGGTGTTTGGTGGTTGATTTGGGGTTTTGTTATGTAAGTACATGCATATGACAATGGAAGTGGCCCTATCTGGCTGACAGAAACAGATTTTTCTAATTCATAAGAAATGTCAGTTCTACATTTTTATCTCTCAACCAGCAATTCTTTTATACTCCAGCTTGAGCTAAGTCAAGATTCTCAATTCGAGGTTCTCACAGCCTTTGGAAGAACTGAGGTTCTCCTTGAGTCCAACAACTAGTAGACTCTTTATTATATGCATATGAGAACATGTCCAAAGACTGAATTATTTTACTTACTTGTTTGACTGTGAAATTTGTTATTTCTGCATGGAAGAGAAACTAAGCGTCTTGAGGTTAAAGTAAAATTTCTAAACATACTATATTTATATTAACTTTTCGGGACAGATGGCTTTATTTGGAAGTTATCTTATATGTCAAATGATATTTGGTAATATTCTAGAGTGTCCCCACTGGAATAAAATAATATCTGTACTTCCATCTTCAATTGTATCAGCACAATTATTTTTAAAATGTTAGACTATGTCCACTAGGAAGGAACATGAGGATCTCAACTGAGAATTATTAAGGGTATACAATATATGAATTTTCTTTGGATGATGTTGTATTTATGACCTCTCAGAGGAAAAAAATGAAAAAATATAGCAAACCGCATATTAAGATAATAAATAATTTTAAACATTGTGAGAGTGCATATAGAAAGTCAATCAAAATCCTATCTCAAGCTGTTTATACTGGCCACCACACAAATATGCTATTTCCCACACTCACATTGGGTAGAAGTACCTGAAAAATATTCTACTGAAACGACATTCCCTGTTGTAGAAAATTTAGAAAGATTACTGATATACAATGTATTGAATTATTAGCCTCTCATTGTATAGCTCTAGATATATTTAATTCATGTTTGTGATGACATTCAGAAGCTTCATGCCATGCATAACCGAAGTTTCTAGAACATTACAATCAGTGAAACTTGAGGTCCCTTACTTTCAGTTTATGCTCTATAATCAAAAGTTTTCAGGTCTAATTTCTTCCTGTCATCTGTCTTTTAGTAGCTGAAACTGAAATCATTGCTTTGGCTATATATACTTGTAATATGTTTGTCTTGGTAAATTTAGACTCTAATTGTAGATTTTCTAATTTCCCCCTGTTGGATTTCAAATTATTTCATGTAAATTTCCATACAAATAACAAATGATCATTCTGTGATCATTGATTTTCTTTAGTAAAAGTAACACTTTTTACTCTGTTGACATCTCAATTGGTTGAATTGCCTTAATCACTATCGTCATGTACAAAATTTGTTATCTGTACTTTTTTTTCCTTTGTCATACATTCAGATTGTTTGAAATAAAATAGTTATTCAATAGTAGAATTAACAGTTGGAACAAAAGAAAAAAACCCTTCTCCATATGTCACCAAAAAAATAGGAGGAACTAAGAAAGTGTGTAAATAACCAGAATTAGTTAAATGTAGTGTTTTGAAAGTTCATTTCACATGAAACTCTGAAAAGAAAAATGTAACATTTCTTAAGATTTTATATAAATTTAATGTTTTTATATTATTCCTCAAATTGTACAGTCTAGATTTCTAAAAAGGGAGCAGTTTAAATTCATTTTAAAAGTCTGAATAAATTAGAGAAAAATCTCTAGCATTTTATATAAAACTATATACTATTTGGTTAATACAACCAAACAAGCATATTGCAGTTAATATTCAATTCTGGTGGTTAGCTAAAAATGCATTATTGAAATTTTTTCATTAATCTAAAACATTCCATTTATGTTCATGCATGTAGTGTTCTTTATAATACACATTCTTGTTTTAAGTTATGACTACTGGGAGACAGTAGCAAAATAAACAAAATTTAAAGATTTCGAGTAATTTGAGGAATTGTTAGTGCTACAATGATTTTAAGTTTAAAAGAATTATTTATTAGTCCATATTATTAGAATAAACATAACAGGTAAGGACATGAAGAAAAACCAAACTATTAAATGAACTAATCTTTCTATATATTTTAGGCAGTTTTCAAAACAAGGTTTTATGACTTTTGTTAGTAATATTCCCCATACTCAGTTAAAAAAAAAGTAATACTATCTGTGGCTAGAACAGTTTATTTTTCAAAGCAGAAACCATTGATTTATGGAACTGATAACTATATTTAGAAAAAAATCCTGTTAACTGTAGGAAATTTGGTAATACTCTTGTTATCATCACACTAAACCACACTAGACATAAGAAACATCACATCCTCTTTCCTTGGAGAGATTATTCACAATTATATCAAAACTTTAAGAACTATTCCCCAGGAACAAATAAGGTTGCTTTCAGTTCAGATCAACTTGAATATAGAATGTTATTACTTTGGGATATTGAAACTGTTCAGTGTGTCTGTTCTCAAAAAGAAGACATAAAAAATTAAAGCAAACATATTTTAAAACATAATGAATACTACCACCTAACAGAAATTATATAAGAATAGTAGACTGAATAATTGCCAATAAAATTACTAAATAATAAGTCCAAAATGTTTTATTAGGAGTTGTGTGTATCCAATATTTCCATGAAGAAACTTTTTTTTAATTGAAGAAACTGCTAAATGGCTTAGTTTTTTAGTTTACTATGACCTTACAAATTTTAAGTCACATTCAGAATTTTCAGTTTATGTCTGCTTGTTCTCCATACATTCTTCTGCAAGAAATGTTGTTAAGTATATTATTTGTTTTCTTTTTTTTTTTAAGAAAAATTGATGAACTATTTATTTATTTATTTATTTATTTTTTACAATGCAGTTTATTCAGAAACCTTAAACAATCCTCGGACCCTGGGGAAAGCCAGCCCACAGCTTAAAAAACCTCTGGGTAGCCAACCCAGGCGTGCCACGTGGGCAATGCAGATAGGTCCACATACATGGAAGCAAGCCAGATCCTCAGCCTTAGCCAAATGTGGAATTGTTCGTGATAGAGAGCACTCACCATCGGGAAGGTGGAAGGTGGAGACCAGCTCCATCTTTAAGGCATAGCATTCCACAGCTCTCTACAGTTCCCCCTTTTTGTTTTGGATGCATCAGGCAAGAGTAGAGGTCTGATCTCTGATATTAGAAATAAATTGGGACTTTGTACCGATGTTCATTTAGGTGTCATCCACCCAAAGAGCATCAGACCCGTCTGATACCTTTTTCACAGAGGCGGGACCTGGGGCATCAACCCGCATGCAACCAGACATGCTCTTCTCTGGGTCCAAAGCGGCTGACCCTGAGTGCTGTGCTTAGCCTCGCATCCTGAGCGTAACATTTTAGCTTTTTATGGTATCCAACCATGCTTGGGGAGAATGTCCTGCTTCAATGGCGATAAAGGCCTGAATGATCAAGGCTGCATCACACTGTTGTGAGACTCTAATCTTGCATATATACCACAGGCAAACCAAGGAGACCAACACCAGAAGGCCTGCTAACGCTCCCATGCCCGCAAATTCCTTCAGATGATTCATGGCTGCAGCAATCCATGATGATAATCTTGTGGCTAGTCCTGCGTCCACTCTGGTAAAATTTACTGAGACAATGGCCACTCTCAGCTGCTCCATCGTAGTATCGAATTCTCCAGTCCAATTACCTAAAATATAGCTCGACAATTGTTTAGACAGATTTGCAGCACAGGAAAAATTCTCATGTTATATGCTAGTGACTCAAAGTCCAGCATATTTTCATTGACAGCCAAGTTGAGCAATTTGCCATAGGGTATCAATTTGCTCCTGCAGGAGGTCAATCCTCTGATTGAACACCATCAAGCTTCCTTTTAGTTGAGCATTAATTCCTTTATGTACAACTAAGGCATGAGCTACATTGGCTAAAAGGTTATTCAGGGTCTGAGCAGTCTGCCCAGTATGACTCATGGCTAATGCCCTGGTGGTAGCTCCAACAGCCGCCAATGAGATGGTAGTAACAATGGTGGCTGTAGTTCCAAGATCCCTTTTCTTTCTGAAGAGAGTCATAGCGTGAGGGGCATCAACGGGCACAGGCACGCAGTGAGGCATGCGAGTAACCAGGGCATACCTAAATTTACTAGCATTCCAGCATTGGGCAAAAAAGCAAGTATCATCACCACAATTACTTGGCTCTATCTGGCTAATAATGAATAAAAATGGGGGATATAGACAAACAGGTGTGGGCTTATAGGAAATATTATGAGAAAGCCTTAACCCCCTCGTTGGAACATCCTGCGTCAGTTCTAGAACTAGCAGTGGTGGTGTCCGAGGTCTGAGTAGGTTCAGGAGACCATTGCCCCCAGGGGCGAGACTTGCTCCATGCCAATTGACTAACTCCATATTTTCCTCCACTTTTGAAAGTCATTTAAGGTTCTTAAATTATTTTTTCCCTTTTTAAAAAATTTTTCATCAATTACACTTTATTCATTCTGCATCCCCCCATAAGCCCCTCCCTCCTCCCCTCCCAATCCCACCCTCCCTCCTCCCTCTGCTTGCATGCCACTCCCCAAGTCCACTAATAGGGGAGGATCTCCTCTCCTTTCTGATCTTAGTCTGTCAGTTCACATCAAAAGTGGCTGCATTGTCCTCTACTATGGCCTGGTAAGGCTGCTCCCCCCCAGAGAGAGGTGATCAAAGAGCAGGCCAATCAGATTATGTCAGAGGCAGTCCCTCTTCACATTACTATGTAACCCAATTGGACTCTCAACTGCCCTGGGCTACATCTGTGCAGGGGTTCTGGGTTATCTCCATGAATAGTCCTTGGTTGGAGTATGAGTCTCTGGGAAGTTCCCTGTGTTCAAATTTTCCTGTTCTGTTGCTCTCCTTGTGGAGACCCTGTCCTCTCCAGCACTTACTATTTCCCAGTTCTTACCTAAAATTCCATTCACTCTGCCCAACAGTTGCCCATCAGGCTCAGCATCTGCTTTGATAGTCTGAAGGGCAGAGGCTTTCAGAGGCCCTCTGTGGTAGGTTCCTAGGTTGTTTCCTGTTTTCTTCTTCTTCTGATGTCCATCCTCTTTGCCTTTCCGGATGGGGATTGGACATTTTAGTTAGGGTCCTCTCTCTTGCTTAGTTTCTTTAGATGCACAGGTTTTAGTGGGTTTGTCCTATATTGTATGTCTATATGAGTGAGTATATACCATGTGTGTCTTTTTGCTTCTGGGACAACTCACTCAGGATGATCCTTTCCAGATCCCACCATTTACCTGCGAATTTCATGATTTCCTTATTTTTCATTGCTGAGTAATATTCCATTGTGTAGATGTACCACAATTTCTGCATCCATTCTTCAGTTGAGGGGCATCTGGGTTGTTTCCAGCTTCTGGCTCTTACAAATAAAGCTGCTACAAACATGGTTGAGCAAATGTCCTTTTTGTGTACTTGAGCCTCTTTTGGATACATGCCCAGTAGTGGTATGGCTGGATCTTGAGGAAGCGCTATTCCTAGTTGTCTGAGAAAGAGCCAGATTGATTTCCAGAGTGGTTGTACAAGTTTACATTCCCACCAGCAGTGGAGAAGGGTTCCCCTTTCTCCACAACCTCTCCAGCATGTGTTGTCACTTGAGTTTTTGATCTTGGCCATTCTCATGGGTGTAAGGTGAAATCTCAGGGTTGTTTTGATTTGCATTTCCCTAATGGCTACTGAGGTTGAGCATTTCAATAAGACAGTTGAAGGAGATCAAGGGGATACAAATTGGAAAGGAAGAAGTCAAATTATCACTATTTGCAGATGATATGATAGTATATGTGAGTGACCCCAAAAACTCTACCAGGGAACTCCTACAGCTGATAAACACCTTCAGCAAAGTGGCCGGATACAAAATTAACTCAAAAAAATCAGTAGCCCTCCTGTATACAAAAGACAAAAGGGCTGAGAAAGAAATTAGGGAAACAATACCCTTCACAATAGCCACAAATGACATAAGGTACCTCAGAGTAACCCTAACCAAGGAAGTCAAAGACTTGTATGAAAAAAATTTAAAATCTCTGAAGAAAGAATTAGAAGAAGATATGAGAAGATGGAAAGATCTCCCATGCTCATGGCTTGGCAAGATTAACATAGTAAAAATGGCCATCTTACCAAAAGCAATCTACAGATTCAATGCAATGCCCATCAAATTACCAACACAATTCTTTACAGACCTGGAAAGAAAAATTCTCAACTTCATATGGAATAACAAGAAACCCAGAATTGCTAAAACAATCCTCTACAATAAAAGATCTTCCGGAGGTATCTCCATCCCTGATCTTAAGTTGTACTATAGAGCAACAGTTTTAAAAACTGCATGGTACTGGCATAGAAACAGAAGGGTGGATCAATGGAACCGAACAGAGGACCCAGATATAAACTCAAACACTTATGGACACCTGATCTTTGACAAAGACGCCAAAACCATACAATGGAAAAAAAGATAGCATCTTCAACAAATGGTGCTGGTCTAACTGGATGTCTACATGTAGAAAAATGCAAATAGATCCATACTTATCACCCTGCACAAAACTGAAGTCCAAGTGGATCAAAGACCTCAACATAAAACCAGACACATTAAATCGGCTTGAACAAAAAGTGGGAAATACCCTAGAACTCATTCGTACAGGGGAAAACTTCCTGAACAGAACACCAACAGCACAGGCTCTAAGAGCAACAGTCAATAAATGGGACCTCATGAAACTGCAAAGCTTCTGTAAAGCAAAGGACACCGTCATCAAAACAAAGCGACCGCCTACAGATTGGGAAAGAATCTTCACCAACCCTTTATCTGACAGAGGACTCATATCCAGTATATATAAAGAACTAAAGAAGCTGAAAAGCAGCAAACCAAGTAATCCACTTAAAAAATGGAGAACAGAGCTAAACAGAGAATTCTCTGTAGAGGAATACTGAATGGCAGAGAAGCACTTAAATTATTTGTTTTCTTAATTTTAGATTAGTCTTAAAATTAACTCATCTCAAGATGACACAATTCCTCGAATTACTCTGGTTTGTTACCTAAAAAAATGTTGAGTTTTCTTTATTCTTCTTGCAACATGTTTTCATATTCTTTCAGAAGACTAGCTAGATTTCTACAAAGTTACACAAGAAATGTTACATAAGACCATCTATCTAACTCGACAAGTTAATATGAAAAGAAATTAAAAAGGAAATCCAAAACCATAACATGAATTTTTTTAAAAAAAATGCATAAAATTTGTTTATAAAGAGCATTAATTGATCACCAAGATTTGGATATTTTACATAGTTTAACATTTTCAAAATTAATACATTTGATAATACACAGCATAATTTTTAATTAATGTCTTTTTAAATTACAATTTATTCATTTTGTATCACAGCTGTAACCTCCTCCCTAGACCCCTCCAAATTCTAGCATTCCTCCCTTATCTCTTCCTATGCCCTTCCCCCAGTCCAAAGATAGGGGCAGTACTACTCCTATTTCATCTGACCCTAGCCTATGAGGTCTTATCAGGACTGGCTGCACTGTCTTCCTCTGGAATTGTAAGGCTGTTCCCATGGCTCCACCATGAGGGGGAGGTGATCAAAGAACCAGCCACTAGTAAGGGGAATGGTGTTGTCCCTGAGAGCATAGTTTTATAAGCAAAGGGAGAAGAAATGTTTGGATTCATTTCCCTTTGGAAAGACTCATCGTATCCTAAATAAATTTAGAGAAATTTAAAAGAGAATAAAAAATATCATATTTTAATATTTCCCTCAGCATACAACATTGTAGACTGCTATAGAAGAATTGTCACAATAATTTCATTAAAATTCATGGTAATTACATTTTTATGATGATTTACATTAATTTTTAATTCTTTGTTAATTACACTTTATTCATTTTGTGTCCCCCCTCTGGTTCCCTACCTTCTCCTGTCCCAATCCCTCCCTTCATCCACCCTCTGCATGCATCATTCTCCCCAAGTCCACTGATAGGGGAGGTCTTCTTTTCCTTCTTTCTGATCCTAGTCAATTAGGTCTCATCAGGAGTTGCTGCATTGTCTTCTTCTGTGGCCTGGTAATGCTGCTTCCCCCTCAGGGGGAGGTAATTAAAGAGCAGGCCAATCAGTTCGTGTCAGAGAAAGTCCCTGTTCCTTTTACAATGGAACCCACTTGGATTCCATACTACTACTTGCTGATAGTTTATTGAATGGTGTGGTTTTCATAATTCATGAGGTTAAGTCATAGGAATGTTGAAGATACTGAAATAATTAAACAAAGTATATAGGTTTAAAATAGTTTAAATACTCTTAATGTTGCTAGATTCTAGAGGTGACATAAATTGTCTCTCAAAACTATTAGGAATTGTAGAAAAGATGTAGAGGTTACACGCGGGTCCACAGATCACACCATGAGATCGGTTCCATGCGGGAGGTTTATTAGGTAGAGGGGGGTTACAGAGAGGGAGGTAGATAGCGATAGAGAGAGAGAGGGAAAGAGAGACAGACAGACAGACAGACAGAGAAGGAAGGAGAGAGAGAGAAGAAGAAGAAGCGAGAAGAAGGAGGAAGGGGAGGGGCCCCAGTTCTCTTATAGGATGGCCCAGAGCATGTGCGGGTGGTTCCAGGTGGTCAGCAGGTGGTCTGGGTGTCTTTCCAAATGCCTGTTACCTGGTATGTCAGGCCCCAGGGGCTGCCTGTAGAAATGCCTGCTTGCTGATCCCAACAAAAACAAATGAGTATATTGATCCTAGCCTTATACCTGTAATAAAACCAAAAGACCCAATTGTTAAAATAAACCCTCCATAGACTGACGTAAGGCTACAATAATAAATATCTGATTATAGTGAGTCTTTTAAGATAGTATTCACCCCCATTTCATACTGGGAGAAAATTGTAGTCCTGTGGATAAATTTCTTAACATCAACATTCTTCAGTTTGGGAGCCTAATAGCAGTACAGGGACACTATCCTTTGTGTTGTAGGATGTCTAACAGAATTTCTGGACTCTCTCAAGGCTAATTGAATACATTACCACACTTACTCTTAATTCTGGTAACCCACAACTATTTCATGGCATCTACATATGCCCTGTTAGGGAAGACAGTTGTTTCCAATTAAGTTATATTTAATTAGAGTTTTTTATTTGTATTTGTTGTGAAAAGTGGTGTATGACCAATAGCTCAAAAGAAAAAAAAAAAAAAACAAAACAAAACCAACCAACTAATGGAATTGCTACTAGATATATGAACTTGGTGAATAGTATTACTCTTTATATGAAGATAAAATAATAATATGGTGAAATGTCATCTCAAATCATTTTCAACAGCTATCATTACAATAAATAAACATCAAATTACACAGAATTGCTAATGCTGGTTGCATATGTATCATTTTCTACTACAAAAGCATTTATTGTCAGTTCAATAACATCATCTCATGATTTTGGATTTCACAAAAATCTTTGCCTTTACTTGAAAGATAAGATGAGAGATAACAAGCTGCCTCTGGGTGTTGCTGTTATTTATTTCAGTGTAGATAATGTATGAATTAACTCCAATCCAAAGATCAAAATATGGTAGTGCTTTGTTAATCACAAAATGGGTGATAGAACATTTTGAAGAGTTCAAAAAAAAAAAAAACAGAAAAAGACATAGTGAATTGAAGCAAGTAACACATAGCTATGTTAGGTGTTTGTCTGTGTTAATAGGAATGGTGAGAAATTACTAAGGTGCCAACCTAAGAATCCAACAGCTGAGCTGAAAACATTGAGAATGCATTCAATGGAATTATAGCAGAAAATTTTCTAAGTCCTGTAATTTCACAGTCAAGTCAACCAACTAGAATACCACTCAAAAATGAATAGATAAGAACTCTAGAGTCATCTGAAAATGAAAACTCACTTTTCTAAACATTTAACAAGCAGGAAGAGAAGATCTCTGAAGGAAGTTTGTAAGAAAAATATGTTTACATTTAAAAAAAATGAGAGATATCAATTACTTCAAGGATATAGACTTCAAGGTATAGATAGATTTGGAAGTATTAGAAGACAGATTTTGGCAAACTGCTATGAATGACCACAGACCAAGATTAAAATGAAAACAAAATGTAATTAAAATTGAAAGTTATGTGGACACAGGATCTGATGTAAATATAGTCTCAAAAGAATCTTGGAATTTACATTGGTCCACACAGATTATAGGAATTGTAACATTATCCCAAGTAAACCAAAGCATAAGACAAATTAAATGGGGGAATTCAAGATGGCAGGGCCAAACACAATGTATATAAACAGCAGCTCAGCACTGGGAGGAGAGTGACCAGTAGGTCTTACTCTGGGCTCCAAACTCCTGAAGTCTGTTTCTCAGGTGAGAGAAGATTTCATGTGGTTATGTGAAGATCCAACTTTAGGCCACCAGGATCATTCCAGAAAAAAACTTCCTAGACTCCTGCCCAAGCCCACCTGCTATGAATGCATTCCTGGAAACATCAGCTTGTAGCTCTGACCACAAAACCTTAGGCCATCCAGCAAATCCTACCTTCAGTGAAAACATTCCTAAGACAAATAGATCTTGGCTCTGACATTTGTTGTTCACTCTCACTGCCTGTTTAATGGAAAATTCTGGAACTGATGGTAAGACTCCAAACTTGGGCACCCACTCTCACAGTCCTGTGAACACCTTCTTGGCACCAGCTGCTCCTGGTGCCTAACCCAGTACCCTAGTTTCACTATCTTGTCGAATCCTTCCAGGTCATTGTAGCTAGTGGCACTGACTCTCACCATCCTGTAGAGAGGATACCTTTTGGTACTGTGGGAGAGACATGGCCCCATTCTGCCTGCTCCCCAACTGCATGGCTCACTTCAGTCAGAATCAGCAAACACAGCACAGAAAGAGAAAACAACAGAGCAGAGCTGGCTCTGGACCCAAGTCCCACTGCCTACCATCTTGAGGAAGCCAGTAGAGCACTGGAGCAGATCCAGACTCTCTTTGGTTGTGTTGTGTTGTTTTTAAAATAAAATAACAAAACAAAATTAGATAAAATATCATCTTAATGGCTTTGTCTTTTGCTATTAAAACCCTTGAACTCAGTGAAAAAGATTTTTTTTTTTTTTTTTTTTTTTTTTTTTTTTTTTTTTTTTTTTTTTTCTTCTCTTCCTTTTTTTTTATTTTATTTTATTTTATTTTTATCAGTTACATTTTATTAACTCTGTATCCCAGCCGTGTCCCGATCCCTCATTCCCTCCCAGTCCCTCCCTCCCTCCCTCCCTCAGATAAAACAGGATCAGATGAATGGGGAGGAGGTCCCCCCCATCAGTGGACTTGGAAAGGGGCACGGTGAAAAAGATTTTTAACTATTTCAAAATTCTACTTGGGAGCTGCAGAAATGGCATAGCACAGTGGTAGAGCATATTGTGTGTCTAAGCATGAAATTCAAGCTAAGTTTCTATTCCCCAGCACAACACAGTTTATAATAGCAAATAAGTGAATGAATAAATAAATAAGCTCTGTATCAGAGCTCTTAGTGCAGGAATTCTGCTTGGAGACATCAAATTTCATTTTTTTTTTGTTTTTTTGAATATAATAAATACTGAAACGGAACTCTAAAATGTCACAGGCATGTTTAAAACAAATGATGTATATTTTAGATAGAACTGATAAGTTCTCCCTGGACTTTCCAGACTGGGTGGAGGATGGGAACTTTTGGATGTGTGGTGATCATAACAATACTTTTTCAAAACAAAGAACAAAACCCAAACAAGGACATTAATAGACTTGTTGATGTGGGATGGGGGAATGTAAAGGTCACTCATCACTAGACACAGAACTAAAGGCAATTAATGACTGCTGGAAGAGGACATTCTACTTCCCCACAAAAGACCCCACTTGTTAGTAATCCAATACCAAGTCTTCTGTACTAGAATCATATTCATAAATCAACAGAAATTTAACTTGTGTTGTATGACTATATTAGTCTTTTTATAGGTACATGTAACAACAAAAATGAATTTAATGCGGTCATGAATTTTAGAAAATATAAAGTCAGGAAGACATGGGGAAAGCTGGAGGGAGGAAATGGAAGTGGAGAAAGGTTGTAAATTTATTTCAATTATGACATTACTAATCTGGTCACATTGATACAGCCAGAATGACTTGGAAAAAAATAATTCTTATTTTCAATACCATTATACATCCTAGAATTTTTGAACATATTAGTGTTACCATCTCCATTTACTTGTTTTAATATTCTTTTTGTTTTATTTTAATTTTTAAATTACTTTATTATTAATTACATTTTACCTGCTTTGTATCCCAGCTATATTCCCCTGACACATCCTTTCCCAATCTCACCCTTCCTCCAACCCTCCTCTCCTCCCATGCCCCTCCCCAAGTCAACTAATAGGGGAGGTCCTCCTCTGATTCCATCCAACCCTAGCATATCAGGTCTCATCAGAACAGGCTACATTGTCTTTCTCTGTGGCCTGAGCTGCCATGGGCTACATCCCTGCTTGGATTCTAAGTTATCTCCATGAAAATTTCTTGGTTGGACTATTCATCAAAGAATAAACCCATTGCACAGATATTTTTTTTTGTTTTGGTTGCTCTCCTTGTGGAGGTCTTGTTTCCTTCAGGTCTTTCTTTCTCCTCTTTGTTTTATAAGTTACCCTCCACTCTGCACAAATTGTGTCTGTGAGTCTCAGCATCTGCTCTGATACCCTGCTGGGTAGAATCTATCAGTGGCTCCCTGTGGTAGGCTCCTGTCTTCTTGCCTGTTTTCTCACTCTTCCCAATTGTCTTTCTAAGTGAGGCTTGATCATCTAACACTGGTTCTTCCTTCTTGCTTAGCTACCTTAGATGTACAGATTGTGAATGTTTATCCTATATTTTAAGTCTAGCGAACACTAATAACTGAGTTATATATCAGGTGTGTCTTTCTGCTTTGGGGATACCACACTCAGGGTGATCTTACACCTGTCAGTATGGCTAAGATCAAAAACTCAATTGACAATACATGCTGGAGAGGATATGGAGAAAGGGGAGCCCTCCTCCATTGCTGGTGGATGTAAATTGTAAATCCACTCTGGAAATCAGTCTGACACTTTCTCAGAAAATGAGGAATAGTGCTTCCTCAAGAACTAGCCAAAGCACTCCTAGGCATGCATCCAAGATATTTTCCACTATACAACAAGGGCATTTGGTCAGCCATGTTCATAGCAGCTTTAGCTGTAGTTGCTAGAATTTTTAAACAACCCAGATGTCCCTCAACTGAGAGATGGATACAAAAATTGTGGCACATTTACACAATGGACTACTACTCAGCATTTAAAAACAAGGAAATTATGAAATATTTTTAAAAATTCTTCATGTAAGTTTCTCTATAATTAAAAATACTTTGTAAAGAATTTGAGAAATTCTATTATTTATTAAATCTATCTTGGATAAACTGAATCTCAGTTACAGTATTTGATATTAAATATTTGTCAAAAGATGCTGGGGTCTGCATTTCCAGTGTAGATTCCATGTGGGGGATATATCATATAACAGCAAAATGTACATTGTTTGCATTCTTCTACAAGTATAGGCAAACGGCAGGTACTGATTCTATGGTTGAAGTTAGAAAATCTTTCACAAACTTATCATAATTACATCTGAGTGTTAAATGTAACTGTGATATTCTAAATGTAGAATTGGTTAATTATGCATGTGCAGGTGTTGGGGAAGGAATATCTTGCTAGAGAGAAAGAATATAGGTGAAAGACATTGAAAACTGGCTTAAGATGACTCTTAAATTGTGAAATTGATCCATGAAGAATAATTTATACAGTGTATGATTTGGATTTTGATATTTCTGTGCAAAATAATAGACTAAACGATATATTTTAGTGCCAAGCCTATATCTGACAGACGGCTATTATCCAGAATATAAAAAGAACTCAAGATGTTAAAAAGCAACAAATTAAATAATACACTTAAATTGGGGTACAGAGCTAAACAGAGAATTCTCTGTAGAAGAATATATTATGGACAGAGAAATGCTTACAGAAATGTTCAGGGTCCTTAGTAATCAGGGAAATGCAAATCAAAACAACCGTGAGATTTCACCTTACACCCATCAGAATGGCTAAGATCAAAAACTCAAGTGGCAATACAAGCTGGAGAGGATGTGGGTGAAGGAGAACCCCCCTCCATTGCTGGTGGGAATGTAAACTTGTAACAAACACTTTGTAAATCAATATGTCACTTTCCTAGACAATTAGGAATAGTACCTCCTCAAGATCAAACTATTCCACTCCTAAGCATATATCCAAAAGATGTTCAAGCACACAACAAGGACATTTGCCCAAATATGTTCGTAGCACCTTTATTCATAATTGTCAGGATCTGGAAACAACCCACATGTCCCTAAACTGAGGAATGGATGCAGAAATTGTGGAACATTTACACACTGGACTACTACTCAGCAATTAAGAGCCAGGAAATTATGACATTTGTAGACAAGGAAAGAAAGAAAGAATATTAAAAGTTAAAAAGAAAAATGAGAGCTATAAAATGAAACATAAATCCAGACCCATTAGAATAAAACCTGATTTCTCAATGGATATTCTACAAACGAGAGGGCCTGATACTTATTCTCCCAATGATAAGAGAAAATTTGGCAGCCAAACTATCAACCACATTGGTTGGAGAAACCAAATTTAAGCAAGATCTATCTACAACTATTTCAGCTCAGCATATGGCACTAGAAGGAAAATTTCAACTTAAAGATGTTTACAACACTCAATAAAAATAAAAGGAATAAATATTTAATCCCTTGACCAAACTTTGGGCAGAGTACAGGGAATCCTATGAAAGAAGGGGGAGATAATGGGAGAGGACAGGAGCTCCACAAGGAGAGCAACCAAGCCAAAATATCTGGGCACAGGTGTCTTCTCTGAGACTGATACTCCAACCAAAGATCATTCATGTATATAACCTAGAACTCCTGATCCGATATAGCCCATAGCAACTCAGTATCCCCAGTAAGGGTAATAGGGACTAACTCTGACATGAATTCAGTGGCAGGCTCTTTGACCACCCCTCATCTGAGGGGAGAGCAGACTTGGTAGACCACAGAGGAGGAAAATGCAGTCAGTCCTGATGATACCTGATAAGCTATAGTCAGATGGAAGGGAAGGAGGACCTCCCCATCAGTGGACTTGGAGAGAGGAATGGGAGGAGATGAGGGATGGACATTTGGATTGTGAGGGAATGAGGGACAGGGTTACAGGTGAGATACAGTGTGAATAAACTGCAATAAATATAAAAATAAAAATTAATAATCTCTTGGCAACAAATGAAAAGATTGAGGAAGACAACCCAAACAATAGCATCAAAATAGCAGAAATCAACAACAACTTCTCAATGATAATTCTCAACATAAATGATTCACTAAAAACAAATCAGACTCCTGTTTTGGCATCAGACTGGTGGATCAATGGAATTGAATAAAAGACCCTGAAATAAATCCACACACGTATGGACACCTGATTTTTGATAAAGATGCCAAAACCATTCAAAGGAAAAAAGAAAGCATATTCAACAATTGGTAATGGTCTAACTGGATGTCTACATGTAGAAAAAAAGGCAAATAGAACCATACTTATCACCCTTCACAAAACTAAAGTCCAAGTCGATCAAAGACCTCAATATGAAACCAGACACACTAAACTTGTTAGAAGAAAATATGGGGAAGAGCCTTGAACTTGTTGGCACAGGAGACAACTTCCAGAACAGAACACCAACAGCACAGGCCCTAAGAGCAACAATCAATAAATGGGACCTCATGAAACTGAAAAGCTTCTATAAAGCAAAGAACACTTGTCAGAACAAAACGACAGCCTACAGATTGGGAAAGGATCTTCACCAACCCTATATTTGACAGAGGACTAATATAGAGTATATATAAAAAAGTTAAACATCAACAAATCAAGTAATCCAATTAAAAAATGGAGTACAGAGTTAAACAGAGAATTCTCAAGAGAGGAATATCGAATGACAGAGGAACACTTAAATAAATGTTCAACTTACTTATTCATAAGGGAAATTCAAATCAAAACAACCCTAAGATTTCACCTTACACCCATCAGAATGGGTAAGATCAAAAAACACAAGTGACAACACATACTGGAGAGGTTATAAAGAATGAGGAACCCTCCTCCACTGCTGGTGGGAATGTAAACTTGTACAACAACTCTTGAAATCACCTGGCACTTCCTCAGACAACTAGGAACAGCGCTTCCTCAAGATCCAGCTATACCACTCCTAGGCATATACCCAAAAGAGGCTCAAGTACACAATAAGGACATTAGCTCAAACATATTTGTAGCAGCTTTATTTTTAATAGCGAGAAGCTGGAAACAATCCAGATGCCACTCAGTGAATGAATGGATACAAAAATTGTGGTACATCTACACAATGGAATATTACTCAGCAATGAAAAACAAGGAAATCATCAAATTTGCAGGTTAATGGTGGGATCTGGAAAAGATCGTCCTGAGTAAGCTATCCCATTAGCAGAAAGATGCACACGGTATATACTCACTCATATAGACGTATAATATAGGATAAACCTACTAAGTTTAGTACACCTAAAGAAAGTAATCAAGAGGGAGGACTCTTGCTAAAATGTTCAATCCCTATCAGGAAGGGCAAGGAGGATGGACATCAGAAAAAAGAGAAAAGAGGGAACAAGTTAGGAGCTTGACACTTAGAACCTCTGAAAGGCTCTGCCCTGCAGACTATCAATGTAGATGCTGAGACTTATGGCCAACTTTGGGCAGAGTGCAGGGAATCTTATGAAAGAAGTGGGAAACAGTTAAATCTGGAGAGGACAGGAACTCCACAAGGAGAGCAACAGAACCAAAAAATCTGAGCAGAGGGGTCTTTCCTGAGACTGAAACTCCAACCAAGGACCATGCATGGAGATAACCTAAGACCCCTCCACAGTTGTAGCCCATGACAGTTCAGTATCCAAGTGGGTTCCCTAGTAATAGGAACAGGGACTGTCACAGAAGAAGAAAATGCAACCACTCCTGATGTTATCTAAATGACTAGGATCAGAAGGAAGGAAAAGAAGGCCTGCCCTATCAGTGAACTTGGGGAGGGGTATGTTTCCAGAGGGGGGAGGAAGGGAGCAACTGGTACGGGAAGAGGGAAAGAACCATAGGGGGATACAAAGTGAATAAAGTGTAATTAAAAAAGAATTAAAAAAAAGTTCCATCATTCTGCTATATCCAAGAACAAGATCGTAAAGTCAAAAGTAGATATTACCTTGGGATATAAGAAATAGAAACTATATTCAAATCAAATGGATACCAAAACCAAAAAGGTGTTACAGTTTTTATATCTGACAAAAATAAAAAAGACTAAAAACTAACCAGAAGAGACCAAGGACACTACATAGTCATGAAAGGAGAAAGAACATCTGCCAAGAAGATATTGCTGTTTTAAGCATTCATATACCAAGCACAAAGGTACCTGACTTCATTAAAGGATTACTATTACAGATAAAAAAGTATATTGACCTCCACACAGTGGAACTGAGTGGTTTCAATACCTCAGTCTCAGTAATTGACAGGCCATCCAGACCAAAACTAAACTGAGAAATGCTATACCTAAAAGACTTCACATGTACATAAGCTTAGCAAACTTTTAGAGAAGATTTCACACAAACACAGAATACACTTTCTTTTCAATAGTTCATAGAATTTATTCCAAAATTGACCAAAGTCTTGAAAATAAAGCAAGTCTCAATAGTAAGAAGAAAATTTAAGTCACACCCTACATCCTACATGACTACCACCGATTAAAGCTACATAAAAACAAGAACAGAACAATAAAGAGTTTTAAACATGTTAAAATTGAGCAACTTACTACTGAAGGAAAATGGATTCAAGAAAGAAATTAAGAAGGAAATTGAAAACTAAAACCTTTTTAAAAAATTGAATGTAAATGAAAACACTATTTGCCCAAATAGATAAGACACAGGAAGGCTGTTCTAGAGTCAAATGCAAACACCAAATATTTACATACAAAACTAGAGAGATCTCATATCAGCAACTTAATGACATACCTTAATGCAATAGAATGAAAAGTAATAACAAAACCTGAAAGTAGTAGGAAGCAAGAAATAATCAAACTCACAGATGACATCAATAAGACAGTAACAAACAAAACAATACAAAAAATGAAAGGAAGCATCGTTCTAGAGATAAAAAGTAAGACTGATACTTAGCCAAATTAACAATAACATATAGAGAGAATATACAAATTAATAGAATTACTGATCAAACATCAGATGGAAAACACACAACAAAAAAGCTCAAAGTATTGTAAGGACATATATATAAAAGTCTGTGATCCAAAATAATAGAAAACCTGAAATAAACAAATAAACTTATATCAGCCTACTAAATTTAAATCAAAACTGAATAAGTAACTTTATTAGACCCATAACCCCTAGTGAAATTGAGGCAATAATTAAGTCACTCAACCAACAAAAGCTCAGAGAAAGATAGATTTAGCACAGAATACTACAAGGCTTTCATATAAATATCATTGCCAATGCTCCTCTAATTATTCTGCAAAAGAGAAAGAAAAAATATGAAGTATAACTATTTTTCACAAGGCCACAAATATCTCAATACTTAATCCACACCAACACCCAACTGGGAAAAATATAGAGCAATTTCTCTTAAGAACATATATTTTTAAAAATGCAATAAAAATATTTCAACCCCAAATCCAGTAGCATATAGAAAGATTATGCGCCATGATCACCTATGATTCATACCAGATTCATGGAGAGACAGGTGGAGAAACTCTCCCTGGAGGATTAAATGGAAAACGGAGTAAAAAGTGCTTAAGGCTGGGAGTATGAGAAGAGACAGCTAAAACCAAGGGCCAATTGAGGGGTCATATGGAAACCTCCTGCAATAGATGCTTTATAAAATATATACATATGTGACAGGAATCAAAATGCAATCACCAAATAATGGGGAAGACACATCCCCACTAGCTATCTCTTTCCACCAAATGAAACCTTCAGCACCAGGATTGTGTTATGTCTAATTGAGTTCGTACCAAAGGGGCCCAAAGAAGAACTCAGGTAACTCAGGCTGTCTCTGGCATTATCCACAAATGGATAGTGAGGCTGCATTTCTGCATTGCTGAAGACAACACCTACATACTTCACTGAACATGGAGAAGTTGAGCTGGTGGCAACCGAGAACCTTCATCTCTACTGATTAGTGTTCACTGTACTGGAAGGTACTGTGCATTGTTCTGAGCCAGTTGGGTTTCCAAAGCTGAGTGGGGAAATGGACAGAAGCCTTACACTTAAAGCAGAAATGATCTCTGATTGCTAATCTTGTCAAAGCGACAGTCAGTTTTCTCCAATGCTGTCTAGCTAGTTTTACCAACTATACTTAATGGCAGGCCCCAAGTTTAGCAGTAAATAGCAAACATAAATGAAATCAATGATATTTTTAAATTTTCTTTATCTCATAATGCTTTGTTTGAATATTTTTAACCTTATATGTCATTTATTTATATGTTGTAGTCTCTCATTTTGTGTTTTAATGGAATTTCTGTGTAAATTAAAATGTTTCTGTGATAGCTTTGATTCTTGTATGTCTTCTTTGAGGTTTTTATTAGTATTGTGTTGTTTTCGTCTGTTTCTGTGTTTATTATTCTGTTTTTGTTCTTGTTTTCTCATATTGTTAACTGCTTATTAATGAGAGACAGAAAGGAAGTGTGTGACGGTGTGGATTTAAGTGGGTGGGGAGCATGTCAGAGAATTTGTAAAAGGAGAAACCATGATTAGAATATATTATATAATAAATCTATTTCCAATTTTTAAAAAGTGAAGAATTGAGCATAATTTATGACCCAGGGATTTTGTAGTGGTAACCATACAGTAAAGAAGGAAAGCAATAGACACTAGAACTAGTTTGAGCAAATGAATTGCATTAGAGAGTTTTCAATCTCTGAAGTAATCAGTTAATCTCTATTGTAAACACCACAGTAATAACTAAGTAGAATTTCTTAGCTATTATACCATTCTTTTTGATACATACACAAAACATTTAAATATTACAATGCTACTTAATCAATATTATAAAATAATTCTAATATTATAAAATTGAATGATTTCTTTATCATTTATACCAAAATAAATATATAGACAGTGTACTTTGAAATTTCCTGTGGGCTTCTAACTTGAAAGGATGAGGACTCTGAAGAAGTATGTTTAGTTATGAAGTTTTAGATAAGAAATCAGAGTGCATATTGTCATAGGATGATTTGGTGCTAATACTCTATTAACTGATTAAAGAGGTAAGCATTCTAAAGATGATTGTGTTTTATTTCAACTACTTAGATAAGAAAAAATAAGTGTTTCAATAATTTACATGTAATCATAATATTCAAATAACACAATAAGTCCAATAGTAAATTTAGATTAAAACTTGACAAAGGTTTACAATAAAATACTATACAATGTATCAATTTTCCTACTTCCACTGTTTTTTTCAAAATCTCTCTCAACAAAGTAAGTGGTTTTTCTCTTGACCCTCATCTTTCCCAATACTCAGGCTATGTGCTGAGGAGTATTGAAACTCTCTGTTCCTACCTTCTCCTGAGTGACACTTGGGTGCACTCTTGCCTGAATATTTAGATTTAGATTTCTTCATGCTTGATCCAGGAAGATTCCTGAAACTTGGACAAGACCTGTCTCATGGAACCAGCTATTGCCTGGACACTGAGAACATGGTCTTGGATCCTTTGTTTGTTGATGATCTCCTTTGAAAGCGATATTGAGACTGAGCCAGGGATTGTGAGTGGCCTGGAGAAGATCTGGTATGATCTATGGTTTGATACCAGTGGTGGGACAAGAATGCTTGTGTCACCTTGACGATGGAATTTATGATTGTCTTCCTCATAATGTTTTTGGCCTCCCTTGCTACAGTCAGTTTGAGAGTACTGTGGATCAATTTTGTAAACCATCTGTAACTTTAGTTTATGTCCATCTAGTAAAAACCCATGTGGGGGACCCATGGCATCCTTGGCATCACGTTTGTTGTGGAAATAGATTAAGGAAAGAATGTGGACTTTTAGTCAATGGATCTGGGGGATGTTAACATCACTATCAGGCCCATCATGCTCAAAGATATGCCTCAGGGTGCAGCATGAATTGTCGTTTGCCAGATTTTCAACCTTGAGGGAGATCATTCTCTCCCCAAAGGGAAGAGGACAACTGTTGCTCGCTGTTTTTGATATCTTAGTTTAGAATACTCTGAATTGAGCAAATGTAAGGCTCCATGAGAGATGTAAAATCTGCAACCTTTTTCTTCAGGCCATTTGACTACAATTCATTTCAGTTGTATTCGCACAGATATTCTAGAATGTTTCACAACAGCCTTTCCTATCCATAGAGTTAAAACCATTTAAGAAACAGAGCAATATGAATGTGAACCAGTTATAAACAAGTGACATAACAAATACAATTCTTTTCACTTTTGCAGTAGAAATCCAGATGTGCTATATCAATAAAAGATTAGAATGTTTACTTGTAACATAATCATTAACTTTTATTTTTCTAACATGGAATAATGTTAAAATGATAGTAAAGTTTTTATTCCTTTCATTTACTAATATATATATATATATATATATATATATCTCAACAATATATAGAAGGGGATAATGAATTAGAAAAATAATTTTCTAGAAAAGAACTTGGACCAATTTGGGCAATCACTATTATTTTACTAATTTTAAGATAAAAATATTCAGGTCTTTATTCCACTTGGACTTGAGTTTCATGCACGGTGATAAATATTGATGCATTTGCATTTTTTCATAGGTAGAAATCCAGTAAAACCTGCACCATTTGTTGAAGATGCTGTCTTTTATACATTGTATGGTTTTGGCTTCTTTGACAAAAATCAAAAAAGCATAGGTGTGTGAGTTTATTTCTGGGTATTCTATTCACTTTCATTGATCCACCATCGTGTTTCTATGCCAGTACCATGCAGTTTTTATAACTATTTCTCTGTAGTCCAGTTTGAGCTCAGGGATGGAGATATCTTCTGATGATGTGTTGCTGTACAGGATTGTCTTAGCAATTCTGAGTGTCTTTGCTTTCCATATTAAATTGACAATTGTTCTTTCAAGGTCTGTAAACAATTGTGTTGGTATTTTTTAATTCTTAATAATTACAGTTTATTCACTTTGTATCCCCTCTGTATCTGCCTCCCTCCTCTCCTCCCAAACCTATTCTCCTTCCCACTTTTCCACCCATGTCCCACCAAGCCCACCAAAGGGGAAGTCCTCCTCTCTTTGCTTCTGATCCTAGTCTATCAGGTCTCAACAGGAGTGGCTGATTTTTCTTCCTCTGTGGCCTGGCAAGGCTTCTGCTCCTTTATGAAAATGTGATCAAGATCAGGCTAATCAGTTCATATCAGAGACAGTCCTTGTTTTCATTATTGTGGAACCAACTTGGACACTGAACTTCCATGGGCTACATCTGTTCAGGGTTCTTCTAGGTTATCTCCATAAATGGTCCTTGGTTGGAGTATCAGTCTCAGAAATGACCCCTGTGCCCAGAGTTTTTGCTTCTGTTGCTCTCCTTGTGAAGCTCCTTTCCCATCCATGTCTTACTATCTCCCACTTCTTTCATAAAATTCCCTGCACTATGCTTGGGGAGACTGTCCTGCTTCAATGGCTGTAAAAGGCCTGAATGGTCATGGCTGCATTATGCTGTTTTGAGACTCTAATCTTGCATATATACCACAAGCAAACCAAGGAGACCAACACCAGAAGGCCTGCTAACGCTCCCATGCCTGCCCATTCCTTCACATGATTCATGGCTGCAGCAATTCATGCACCTTCCCAATGGTGAGTGCTCTCTGTCATGAACAACTCCACATTTGGCTAAGGCTGAGGATCTGGCTTGCTTCCATGTATGTGGACCTATCTGCATTGCCCACGTGGCACGCTGGGGTTGGCTACCCAGAAGCTATTTAAGCTGTGGGCTGGCTTTCCCCAGGGTCAGATGATTGTTCAAGGTTCCTGAATAAACTGCATTGAAAAAAAAATTCCCTGCACTATGCCAAAAGTTTAGCTCTAAGTCTCAGCATCTGCTCTGATACCCTGTAGTGTAGAGCTTTTCCAATGCCCTCTGTGGGAGGTTACTGACCTATTCCCTGTTTTCTCCCTTTTCTGATGTCTATCCTCTTTGACTTTCTGAATGTGGATTGAGCAACTTAGCCAGAGTCTTCTTTCTTGATTAGTTTCTTTAGGTGTACAGATTTTAGTATGTTTATCCCATATTTTATGTCTAATACCACTTATGAGTGAGTATATACCCTGTGTTTCTTTCTGCTACTGGGAAACTTCCCTCAGAATGATCTTTTCCAGTTCCCAACATTTACATGCAAATTTCATGATTCCCTTGTTTTTGATTACTGAGTAGTATTCCATTGTGTATATGTACCACAATTTTTGTATCCATTTGTCACTTGATGGACATCTGCGTTGTTTCCTGGTTCTGGCTATTACAAATAAACCTGCTATAAACAGTTGGGAAAATGTCCTTTTTGTATACTTGAGCATATTTTGGATATATGCCTAGGAGTGGTAAAGTTGGATCTTGAGGAAAAGCTATTCCTAATTGCCCGAGAACATGTGAGATTAATTTCCAAAGTGGTTGTAAAAGTTTACATTCCCACTAGCAGTGGAGTAGGGTTTCCCTTTCTCCTCACCCTATCCAGCATGTGTTGTCACTTGAGTATTTGATCTTAGCCATTCTGATGGTTGTTAGGTGAAATCTCAGGGCCGTTTTGATTTGCATTTCCCTGATGACCAAGGACATGTTGGGAATTGCATTTAATCTGTAGATTGCTCTTGGCACAATGGCCATTTTCATTATGTTAATCCTACGGATCCATGAGCATGGGAGATCTTTCCATGTTCTGATATCTTCTTCAGTTTCTTTCTTCAGAAGTTTTTTTTGTTTTTTGTTTTTTTTTTTTTTTTCAAACCAAACTTCCATATGCTTGATTAGGGTCACACAAGCTACTTTATGTTATTAGTGGCTATTTTTAAGAGTGTTCTCCCCCCGCCATTTCTATCTCAGCACTTTTGTATTTCCTATATGGGAGGGCTACTGATTTTTTTGAGATAATTTTGAATACAGCCACATTGCTGAAAGTGTTATCAACTGAAGGTGTTCTCTAGTTGAATGGTTGCTGTCACTCATGTATACTATCATATCATCTGCAAATAGCAATACTTTGACTTCTTCCTTTCTGATTTGTATCCTATTGGTCTCCTTTAGTTGTCTTATTGTTCTAGCTTTGACTTCAAGTACTATGTTGAAGAGATATAGTGGGATTGGGGAGCCTTGCCTTGTCCCTGAGGTCAATAGGATTGATTTAAGTTTCTCTCCATTTAGTTTGATATTGACTATAGATTTGCTGTATATTGTCTTTAATATGTTTAGGTATGTGCCTTGAATCCTTGGTTTCTCCAAGACTTTAAACATGAATGGTTGTTGGATTTTTTTTCAAATGATTTTTTTTTTTTGCATCTAAGGAAAAAAAATACTAAAATCCATATACGTAAATAAGCTACACAAGGAGAAGGACTCTTGGAAATATGACTAATTCTCATGCAGAAAGTCAAAGGGGATGGACATAGGAAGAGGGACAAAACAGGCAACAGGGCAAGAGCCTACCATAGAGGCCCACTGAAAGGCTTTACATACAAAGGTATTGAAGGAGATGCTGCCATTCATGGTCCAACTCCAGGCAGAGTGCAGGGAATCTTATGAAAGAAGGGGCAGATAGGAAGACTTAGATGGTAATACAGGAACTTCACAAGGAGAACAACAGTTCACAAAATTCTGGCCAGATATTTCTTTTCTGAGACTGATACGCGAACCAAGGGCCATGCATGGAGATATGGAGATACCCTAGAACACCTAGAACCCCTGCACAGCTGTAGCCCTGGCAACTGAGTATCCAAAATGGTGTCCTAGTAATAGAAACAGGAACTGTTTCTGACATGTACTAAGAGGATGGCTCTTTGGTCACCTCCCCCTTAGGGGGGATCAGCCTTACCAGGCCACAGAGGAAAACAATGCAGCCACTCCTGATGAGACCTGGTAGGCTAGGTTCAAATGCAAGGGGAAGAGGACCTCCGCTATCAGAAGACTTGGGAAGCTACCTGGAAGGAGGGAAAGACAGGAGGGTGTGTATGGGAAGGAGGAGCTACAGCTGAGGTTCAAAGTGAATAAACTAATTTATAAAAATATATATAATTTTTTTAAAAGTTAAAAAATAAAAAAGATAAATATTATTTTCTTCTGTTTTTATTGACTTACATATATTGATATTGAATATCATATATTTCATATATATATGTATGTATATATATATGTATATATATATATATATATATATATATATATACTGATGAATGTAGCGCTGGATGTCATGAAACTCACCTGGTAAAGCAGGATTATCTTGAGCTTCCAAGGACCTAACTGCCTCTTTCTTCCAAGTGTTGATATCAAGCATCTGTAAGATCTCTAATATCAACTCTCTGTCCTGATCTGCAAAATATTTTTTTTAAAGTGTTAGGATTGGAAACAGATCCTCACACATGTTATGCAAGTGCTCTTCCACTGTCTTACATATTTTAAATAAGTATAGTTAAATAAATCCAAGATAAATATACAGGCAAGCAAAACTTGCTAAAAAATAGATTCCCTGAATTTGTAGCTTTCCATCTTCTTGGATTCAACAATTTCTTAAATTTATTTTCATGATCCTATGTCAAATAAAACAAATCAATTCATTACTTGTTTCAGTTAAGCACCAGTATTTCTTTACAATGACTATGTTGTTTTAAGTTTACATAATAACAAACTTGGAAATAGTGATGTTCTTATCTAGTGAGAGTTCAAAAGTGACTTAACAAGGTTAGCAAGAAGTGCTACATATAGCTTGTTTGTTTTTCTTTGCCTCCAAAGTTCTTGTAGAGAAATAAATATTCACAAAAATTAAAGATTATTAAAAGAAATATGAAAAAGACTCTGAGAAGGCAGGTGATTCATGTTTACTATAATAAAGCTGATTTAGTTTTTTCAATAAAAATTTTGTCACGAAAAAAGATCATATAGTGCATTACTGTAAAACTACTTATCCATCTATATCTTTGGTATAGGTTCTTGGTTTGATAGATTATATAATTTTTAAAAACTGTACTCATCATGGAACTGGAAGGCTTCCTTTTGAACATGGAGAAAAACCATGATTCAAGCATGCTGATTACAGCAACAATTGATGGGGAAAGGTATTTGACAAGAGGAAAAAGAATAAAAACAATAATTTCTGAGTTAGAAGTTTAAAAAAAATAGAAGTGTTAACTCAGCACTGAAAGACAATAATTCCATTGAGTGACTCTGGCAGAAAAAGAAAATGTCCCAACTGTCTGAATGGGCAAGACTTAGGATTTTGCCCTTTGTAAAGAAAAGAGATGATAGGCATAAAAGAAATCATTTTATAAAAGCAGATAGGCTTAGCAGTGAATATTTAGGCAACTGCCTCATAAAAGGGGGTTCGGGGTCTATACATATATCTAGTTAGGTAAAAAGGTTATTTTTTCATGCCTTAAAGTTTCATTTTTATTTATTTGTGCATCAGGGTAAGATTCTGTACACCACAAATGTGTAGCTACTCAATGATGTTAATGGGTGTATGACTCCCTGGAATTGGTATTGCAGACAGCAGTAAGCTGCCAATGTGTGAAGCTGGGAACTGAACACAAGTCCTCTATACAACACTAAATGCAATTAACTACTGAGCTCTCTGTGCAGCCTCATTTCTACCAGTGACTTATCATGTCTTCAAGAATATGTTTTTTTTCAATAAATACCTTATTATTATTATTACTATTTAATACAATTTATTCTATTTGTATCCAAGCTGTGGTATATTCCCTCATCTCTCTCCAAACGTACCTTCCCTCCCTCTTCTCCTCTAGTCTATTGATAGCAGAGCTTCTCCTCCCCTTCCATCTGACCTTATCCTATCAGGTCTCTTCAGGACTGGTGCATTGTCTCCCTCCATGGCCTGGCAAGGCTGCATCATGCAGGGGATCAAAGAGTATGTCATTGAGTTCATGCCAGAGAAGGAGTCTATGGGCTACCTTCCTGAAATATCTTTCTTCATCCTCAAATGGAAATATATATATATATATATATATATATATATATATATATATATATATCATGAGGCCCTTGAATGTAATAGGAAATAATTTTATCATGCACTTCCAATATTTATTTGGTATATTTTTTCTTTTATTTTTCTTTCATTTTTGATACAATGTTTTCAGATACAGAATTTACTGTCAGGTATTTTTTTTAACTTAGTTTGAAGGTAATGACAGAATATATGGTCTATATCCTTAAAATTAATATGCCATTAATTTATCAAGAGGTTATGTCTCATTTGTTTTGTAAAATATCACAATAAATTTAATCTTCTACTTCCTCTCTCAGATATTACAATCCAAAGTTATATGTCAAAAAGTCTGTTATCTTATCCTTGGTAATGAGGTATGTTTTTGGATAAAAATAAGCATCCTTGCAGGGGATTTTCTCTCAGTAGATAAGTTAGTTATTCATTTATAGAAGCAAACGTCTAAATTTTTTCAATATGGAGTATCCTGGGATTTTATTAATAAGATATGACACCATTAGAGTGATATAAATAGACTATTTGAATTTATGAGAAATAGAATAATCTGGGAAATATTCCACTTTAAAACAGAGATATGATGTTAGTATATATTCAGAAAATGAAAACAGCAAGTAGGGATACAAATAGTGAGTAAAAAACATGTATAATAAAAGTGAATTCAATTTAAGGTTAGTAATATATTCTCATTTCTCAGGAGCATATGGGTTACCTAATATTATGTAAGGCTGAAAACGTACATTAATTCATATTTTGAAACTTGAGTTGTAGCTCCAAAATTTGTATACAGTATGGATAAATTACAATCCACTGAATGCATTGTCTTTCAACTGCTTAAGATAAACCTTTTTTTCTGAGAAGGGACATATTTGCACTATAAGAAAAAAAGAGGGACTAGCAAGATGGCGGCGCCAGGACAACTCTAGTTCTGACCAGCAGCACAGCAGGATCATCATAGTTACCAGCACTCAGAACTCACAGTCCTGAAACACAATTAAGTGTGTTTCCCAGGTGAGAGGTTACCCCACGGTGGGGGATTCAATCAGGATCAACTCATGCAGCTAAACCTCAGAAGAGATCTCAGTGCTGCCAAGCGCTAGGTCACCAGTCTAGAGCCACATGCCAGCGTGATCTGATCACTGTCCCAGACTGAACTCTGGGCACCACAACATCAAAGACTTAGATTATCGATAGATAACCCCAATGTGCATGAACATAATTTATGACCCAGGGATTTTGCAGTAGTAACCACACAGTAAAGAAGGAAAAAAATAGACAATAGAACTAGTTTAAGCAAATGCATTGCATAAGAGTTTTCAAGTTCTAAATTGGTCAGTTAATCTGTACTGTAAACACCAAAATAATAAGTAAGTATAATTTCTCAGGTATTATACCATTGTTCTTGATACATAAAAAAATTAAATATTACAATGCTGCTTAATCAATATTAAAAATAATTGTAATATCTTTATACAATTGAAGAATTTATTTATCATTTATACCAGAATAAATATATAGCCAGTGTACTTTGAAATTCTACAAGACCTTCAAAGAAGTACTAACTCCAATTCTCCTCAAGCTATTCCACAAAATAGAAACAGAAGGAACACTACCAAACTCATTCTATGAAGCCACAGTCACCTTAATACCTAAACCACACAAAGACCCAACAAAAAAAGAGAACTTCAGGCCTATCTCTCTTATGAACATTGACGCAAAAATACTCAATAAAATACTTGCAAACTGAATCCAAGAACACATCAAAGATATCATCCACCATGACCAAGTAGGCTTCATCCCAGGCATGCAAGGGTGGTTCAACATACGGAAATCCATCAATGTAATCCACTACATAAACAAACTGAAGGAGAAAAACCACATGATCATCTCCTTAGATGCCGAAAAAGCACTTAACAAAGTCCAACACCCATTCATGTTTAAAGTCTTGGAGAGATCAGGGATACAAGGCACATACCTAAACATAGTAAAGGCAATATATAGCAAGCCTATAGCTAACATCAAACTCAATGGAGAGAAACTTAAATCAATCCCACTAAAATCAGGGACAAGACAAGGCTGTCCATTGTCCACATATCTCTTCAACATAGTACTTGAAGTCCTAGCCAGAGCAATAAGACAACTAAAGGAGATCAAGGGGATACAAATCGGAAAGGAAGAGGTCAAAGTGTCACTATTTGCAGATGATATGATAGTATACATGAGCGACCCCAAAAATTCAACCAGAGAACTCCTTCAGCTGATAAACACTTTCAGCAAAGTGACTGGATACAAAATCAACTCAAAAAAATCAAAAGCCCTCTTATATACCAAAGACAAAAAGGCTGAGAAAGAAATTAGGGAAACAACACCCTTCACAATAGGCACTAATAACATAAAGTAACTTGGTGTGACTCTAACCAAGCAAGTGAAAGACCTGTTTGAGAAAAATTTCAAGTCTCTGAAGAAAGAAATCGAAGAAGATATCAGAAGATGGAAAGATCTCCCGTGCTCATGGATTGGTAGGATTAACATTGTGAAAATGGCCATACTGCCAAAAGCAATCTACAGATTCAATGCAATACCCATCAAAATACCAACTCAATTCTTTACAGACCTTGAAAAAAAAGATTCTCAGCTTCATATGGAGAAACAAAAAAACCCAGAATCTCCAAAATGATCCTGTACAACAACAGATCATCTGGAGGTATCTCCATTCCTTTTCTCAAGCTGTACTACAGGGCAACAGTAATAAAAACTGCATGGTATTGGCATAGAAACAGAAAGGAGGATCAATGGAACCGCATAGAAGACCCAGAAATAAATCCACATACCTATGAATACTCGATATTTGACAAAGAAGCCAAATCCATTCAATGGAAAAAAGACAGCATCTTCAACAAATGGTGCTGGACCAACTGGATGTCTACATGCAGAAAAATGAAAATAGATCCATATGTTTCACCCTGCACAAAACTAAAGTCAAAGTGGATCAAGGACCTCAACATAAAACCAGATACCCTAAATCAATTGGAAAAAAAAGTGGGGAACAGCCTAGAACTCATTGGCACAGGAGACAACTTCCTGAACAGAACACCAACAGCACAGGCTCTAAGAGCAACAATCAATAAATGGGACCTCATGAAACTGAAAAGTTTCTGTAAAGCAAAGGATACTGTCATCAAAACAAAACGACTGCCTACAGATTGGGAAAGAAACTTCACTAACCCTTTATCTGACAGAGGACTAATATCCAGTATATACAAAGAACTAAAGAAGCTGAAAAGCAGCAATCCAAGTAATCCAATTAAAAAATGGGGAACAGAGCTAAACAGAGAATTCTTGACAAAGGAATATCGAATGGCAGAAAAACACTTAAAGAAATGCTCAACGTCATTAGCCATTAGGGAAATGCAAATCAAAACGACCCTGAGATATCACCTTACACACATCAGAATGGCCAAGATGAAAAACTCAAGCGATAACATGCTGGAGAGGTTGTGGTGAAAGGGGAACCCTCCTCCACTGCTGGTGGGAATGTAAACTGGTACAACCACTCTGGAAAGCTATCTGGCGCTTTCTAAGACAAATAAGAATAGTGCTTCCTCCAGACCCAGCTATACCACTGCTAGGTATATACCCAAAGTTTGTTCAAGTACACAAAAAGGACACTTGCTCAACCATGTTTATAGCAGCTCTATTTGTAATAGCCAGAACGTGGAAACAACCCAGATGTCCATCAACGGTGGAATGGGTACAGAAATTTAAACCACACACACACCCCCACACATTAATAGTGGGAGACTTCAACACCCCACTCTCAACAAAGGGCTGGTCAACAAAACAGAAATTAAACAAAGAAACAATATCTCTGACACAGATAATGAATCAAATGGACCTCACCGACATCTACAGAATCTTTCACCCAAGCACAAAAGAATTTACTTTCTTCTCAGCACCTCATGGAACCCTCTTCAAAATAGACCATATAGGTGGTCACAAAGCAAGGCTCAACAAATACAAGAAGGTTGAAATAACCCCTCTTATCCTATCTGATCACCATGGACTAAAGCTGGACCTCAATGATGAAATAGCAAAAGCTCCACACAGATATTGAAACTGAAAAACTTGCTTCTAAATGACAGCTGGGTCAGAGAAGAAATAAAGAAATTAAAGACTTCCTAGCAGTCAATGAAAATGAAGGTACAACATACCCAAACTTATGGGACACAAGGAAAGCAGTGCTAAGAGGAAAGTTCATAGCACTAAGTGCCTTCAAGAAGAAATTCGAAACATCTCATGCAAGCAACTTAATGGCTCACATAAAAGCCATAGGGGAAATAAAAAGAAACAGACACACCAAAGAGAAGTAGATAGATGGTAATAATCAAACTCAGGGCTGAATTCAATCAATTAGAAACAAATACAACAATTCAAAGAATCAATGAAAACAAGAGCTGGTTCTTTGAGAAATTCAACAAGATAGACAAACCCTTTGCCAAACTAACTAAAAGGCAGAGAGACACTATCCAAATCAACAAAATCAGAAACTAAAAGGGGATATAACCACAGACACTGAAGAATTCCAAACAATAATTATGTCTAACTTTAAAAGCCTAGATGCCACAAAATTTGAAAATCTAAATGAAATGGACACTTTTCTTGACCGATTCCACATACCAAAGCTGAATCAAGACGAGGTAAATCAATTAAATAGTCCTATATCCCCTAAAGTAATAGAAGCTGTCATCAAAAGTCTCCCATGCAAAAAAAAGCACAGGCCTGATGTTTTCAGCCCATAATTCTCCCAGAACTTCAAAGAAGTGCTAACACCAATACTCTTCAAACTATTCCATAAAATAGTAACAGAAGGCACACTACCAAACTCATTCTATGAAGCCACAGTCAACCTGTACCTAAACCTCACAAAGAGTCAACAAAGAAAGAGAATTTCAGGCCAATCTCCCTCATGAACATTGATGCAAACGTACTCAACAAAATACTTGCAAACCGAATCCAAGAACACATCAAAGATATCATCCACTACTACCCAGTAGACTTCATCCCAGGCATGCAGGTGAGGTTCAATATACGGAAATCCATCAATGTGATACACCACATAAAAAAAAAAAAACTGAAAGAGAAAAACCACATGACCATCTCCTTAGATGCTGAAAAGCCATTTGACAATATCCAACATCCCTTCATGTTTAAAGTCTTGGAGAGATCAAGGATACAAGGCACATACCTGAACATAGTATACATGTTATACATACTATACATACTATACAGCAAGCCAATATCAAACTCAATAGAGAGAAACTTAGATCAATCCCAGTGATATCAGGGACAAGGCAAGGCTGCTCACTCTCTCCATATCTCTTCAACATTGTTCTTGAAGTCCTTGCTAGAGCAAAAAGACAATTGAAGGAGATCAAACGGATACAAATTAGAAAGGAAGAAGTGAAAGTATCACTATTTGCAGATGATATGATAGTATACTTGAGTGACCCCAAAAATTCTACTAAGTATCTCCTACAGGTGATTAAAAATTCAGCAAAGTAGCTGAATAAAAATTAACTCAAAAAAAAAAATAACCCTCCTGTATACCAAAAAAAAAAAAAAAAAGAAAGAAATTAGTGAAACAATACTTTTCACAATAGCCACAAAGAACAGAAAGTACCTTGGTGTGAACCAAGCAAGTCAAAGACTTGTATGAAAAAAATTTCCAGTCTCTGAAGAAAGAATTAGAAGAAGATATCAGAAAATAGAAAGATCTCCTATGCTCATGGCTTGGCAGGATTAACATAGTAAAAATGGCCATCTTACCAAAAGCAATCTACATATTCAATGCAATTCCCATCAAATTACCAACACAATTCTTTACAGACCTTGAAAAAAAAATTCTCACCTTCATATGGAACAACAAGAAACCCAGAATTGCTAAAACAATTCTCTACAGTAAAAGATCTACAGGAGATATCTCCATCCCTGATCTCAATCTGTAATATAGAGCAACAGTGCTAAAAACTGCATGGTACAGGAAAAGAAACAGACTGGTGGATCAATGGAATCAAATAGAAGCCATAAATCCACACATTTATAGACACCTGATTTTTGACAAAGATGCCAAAACCATTTAATGGAAAAAAGACAGCATCTTCAACAAATGATGCTGGTGTAACTTGATGTTGAAAAATGCAAAATAGAAAAATGCAAATAGATCCATACATACCACCCCGCACAAAACTAAAGTCCAAGTGGAACAAAGACCTCAAGATACACTAAACCGTTTCTAAGAAAAAGTGGGGAAGAGCCTTAAACTCATTGGCACATGAGACAACTTCCTGAACTGAACACCAACAGCACAGGCTCTAAGAGCAACAATCAATAAATGAGACCTCATGAAACTGAAAAGTTTCTTTAAAGCAAAGAACACTGTCCTCAGAACAAAACAACTGCCTACATACTGTGAAAGGATCTTCAACAACCATATATCTGACAGAGGACTAATATCCAGTATATATAAAGAACTAAAGAAGTTAAAGACCAACAAATCAAGTAATCCAATTTAAAAAAATGGAGTACAGAGCTAAACAGAGAATCCTCAGTAGAGGAATATGGAATGGTATGGAAACACTTAAAGAAATGTTCAACCTCCTTAGTCATAAGGGAAATGCAAATCAAAACAACCCTAACATTTCACCTTACACCCATCAGAATGGCTAAATCAATTAACAACTCAATTGACAACAGATGCTGGAGAGGTTGTTGAGAAAGGGGAACCTTCCTCCACTGTTGGTGGAAATGTAAACTTGTACAACCTGACTGGAAATCAGTCTGGTGCTTCCTCAGACAACAAGGAATAGCACTACTTCAAGATCCAGCTATACCACTCCTACACATATACCCAAAAGAGGCTCAAGTAAACAATAAGGACATTAGCTCAATCATTATTTATAGCAGCCTTAATTTTAATAGCCATAAGCTGGAAACAGCCCAGGTGCCCCTAAGTGGAGGAAGGGATACAGAGATTGTGGTACTTTTCTACACAATGGAATATTACTCAGAAAAAAAAAAAAGGGAAATCATCAAATTTGCAGGTAAATGGTGGGATCTGGAAAAGATCATCCTTAGTGAGCTATCCCAGGAGCCTAAGACAAACACAGTATATGCTCACTCATATAGACATATAATATAGGATAAACCTACTAATATCTGTACACGTAAAGAAACTAATCAAGAGGGAGGACTCTTGCTAAAAATGCTCAATCCCAATCCAGAAAGCCAAAGAGGATGGACATCAGAAGAAGGAGATAAGAGAGAACAAGTCAGGAGCCAGACACTTAGGACCTCAAAGGCCCTGCCCTGCAGACTATTAATGCAGAGGCTGAGACTTATGACCAACCTTTGGGCAGAATGCAGGGAATCTTAGGAAAGAAGTAGGAAACAGTAAGATCTGAAGAGGAAAGGAACTCCACAAAGAGAGCAACAGAAGCAAAAAAATATGAGCACAGGGGTCTTTCCTGAGACTGATACTCCAACCAAGGACCATGCATGGAGATAACCTAAGACCCCTCCACAGATGTAGTCCATGGCAGTTCAGTGTCCAAGTGGGTTCCCTAGTAATAGGAACAGGGACTGTCTCTGACATGAATTGTTTGGCCTGCTATTTAATTACCTACCCCTGAAGGGGAAGCAGTATTACCAGGCCACAGAAGAAGACAATGCAGTCACTCTTGATGAGAACTAATTGACTAAGATCAGGAGGAAGGAAAAGAAGACCCCCTCTATCAGTATACTTGGGCAGGTTCATACATGCAGAGGGTGGAGGAAGGGAGGGATTGGGACAGGAGGAGGGAGGGAACCACAGGGTGGTGGGGA
The DNA here is from genome assembly GCF_030254825.1 of Meriones unguiculatus. NCBI lineage: Eukaryota > Metazoa > Chordata > Mammalia > Rodentia > Muridae > Meriones > Meriones unguiculatus. The sequence goes on from NW_026843707.1 coordinate 11,932,346, forward strand.
TACAAAGTGAATAAAGTGTAATTAATAAAGAATTTAAATAAATAGATAAATAAATAAATAAATAAATAAATAAAGAGAAAGTAAGGATGTCTTTTGTAATTTTTTGCATTTCTTTGTTCCAAGATCTACAAATTTGAGAATTGAATACCAGTCTCTGATTGATATTTGATACTCAGGTTTACAGTAGTATGTATATGAGATATAGAACCTTAGTATGTTGACCTAAGAAGAAGACCTCAGGTCACTTGAGGCTGCACGTATCTGAAGCAATTAAAGTAGCTCTTTAAGGGAACTGTAAGTTCTTTTGTGAGTGAGTTGGTTTAAAAAACTGGGCCTAACCCATAAGGCTCAGTTTGGCTTATTTTTTTTTAATATTTAATGTTTTTTTAATATTAATCAGAGGTTATTTACTTAGTATCCCAGCCGTAGCCCCCTCTCTCATTCCCTCCCAATCCCATCCTCCCTCCCTCATCTCCTCCATGCCCCTTTCCAAGTCCACTGCTAGGGGAGGTCCTCCCCCCACTTCCATCTGAACCTAGCTTATCAGGTCTCTTTAGGACTGGCTGCCATGTCCTCCTCCGTGGCCTAGCAAGACTGTTCCTCCCTCGGGGGTGGGGGGTGAGAGGGAGGTAAAAGAGCAAGTCAATGAGTTCCTCTCAGAAATAGTTCCTTTTCCCGTTATACACACTTTGTTACTGAGCTACCGTGGGCCACATCCAATCAGGGGTTCTAGGTTATATCCATACATGGTCATGGTTTGGAGAAACAGTCTCATAAAGGTCCGCTGTGCACTGATATTGAAGAGCTTAAGATAGCCTGAATATAACTCCATTTTGAAATAAAGATCTTGACTGGGAACTGGATTCAGGTACCAGGAAATATCACAGAATGTACACCAGGCAGAAAACAAAGTTAACTCTCCTAGCAACAGCCTCCAGGAAATATAACAGAATAAATGCTTCATAAAAAATAGACACAATCTCCCTGGCAATAATCAGTGGGAATCAGTTGAGAATCAGGTAGGAAAATTCTCCCCAATGTTTCAGATATGGTTTGTAAAAATAGCCATTGTGATTATATGCCTTAGCCATTGTGATTATGTGCCTCAGAAAAGGTCACCCCGCCCTGCTAAACTTCACCCAACTCTGTAAGGCCAAGGCTTGTGCCCCCCTGCTTGCTGCCATGGAAACCCCCGGATCACAGACTTTCCCTTTAAAAATCCTGCTCACTCAGAGCTCGGGGTCCCACTTCTCTACTGCTGCACCAGTGAGACTTGGGTCCCAAGTTCAATCTCTCTGGTAATAAAACTCTCTTGCAATTGCATCGAGTCGTCTCCTGGTGGTCTCTGAGGGTCCCGTGAACCTGGCATAACAATATATTTTGTCCTTGTGGAGCTCCTATCCTCTCGCAGTCGTACTAACTCCCCTCTTTATCATATGATTCCCTGCACTCTGCCGAAAGTTTGGTTATGGGTCTCTGCATCTACTTTGATACACTGCTAGGTAGAGTCTTTCAGAGGCCCTCTGAGGTAGGCTTCTGTCCTGTTACTTGTTTTCTCCTATTTCCTCTGTCCATCCATTTGTCTTTCTAAGTGAGGATTGATCATCTTACTCTGGGTCCTCTTTCTTGTATTTTAGTATGCTTGTCCTATCTTATCGGTCTATATAAGTGAGTATATACTATATGTGTCTTTCTCCTCCTGGGATACCTCCACTCAGGATGATCTTTTCTAGATCCCACCATTTGCCTGCAAATTTCATGATCTCCTTGTTTTTAAGTGCTGAGTATTATTCCATTGTGTATATGTACCACAATTTCTGTTTCCAGTCCTCTGTTGAGGGACATCTGGTTTGTTTCCAGGTTCTGGCTATTACGAATAAAGCTGATACAAGCATGGTTGAACAAATGTCCTTGTTGTGTACTTGGGCTTCTTTTGGATATATGCCTAGGAGTTGTTTAGCTGAATCTTGAGGAATTCACTTCAGATCGTATAAACCTTTTTTTTTAATTTTTATTTTTTGTATTAATTAGAGTTTAATTACTTTGTATCCCAGCTGTAGCCCCCTCCCCCATTCCCTCCCAATCCCACACGCCCTCTCTCATGTCCTCCCTGCCCCTCTCAGCTATGATAGGTATTTCCTCCTGTAATTGTTCCTACTTTAAGACTCTCACCAGAGGTCACTGTTGTGAAACTGCCCTATCTTCTAATTTTAGCCTCCCAAACTGCAAGCCAAATAAAAATGTAAAGTTAGAGTTCCTCAAGAACTTTGTTGTAGTGATGTAAAACAGACTGGGAGGCTTCTTAATGCTTAAATTAAGAAGTGAATTGCATACATGTGCATAGAAATTAGATGATATAATTGTGGCCACAGTGGAGACACTGTTGAGAGTGAGGATGACAGGCAAGTGCTAGAGAAAGAATACTGATGTAGAAGTAAACTGACATTTCCATATGAAAGTTCAATGGCATATCACAGTTTTATGCAATTTAAGCTTTGTATTTATTTTAAATAAAATGTAGACATTATCAAAGTTAGAACACATATTTTTCCAATAATTGCAATAATTTTATAAATCATAGTCAACCTTCCTTTATCTATAGTTTTTTTTTTTTTTTATAGAAAGCAATATTTTTTAGGAGTCAGTTAATTTGTTTTATTTTTAATATTAATTACAGTTTATTCACTTTTTATCCCAGGTGTAGCCCCCTGTCTCCTCCCTTCCCAAACCCACCCTCCATCCTTCATTCCCTCCTTTGCCCTTCTCCAAGTCCACAAATAGGGGAGGTCCACCTCCCGTTTCATCTGAGCTTAGCTAATCCGGTCTCATGTGAACTGGCTGCATTGTCCTCCTCTGTGGCCTGGCAAGGCTGTTCCCCCATCCAGGTGAGGCAGTCAAAGAGCCTGCCACTGAGTTCATGTCAGAGACAGTCCCTGTTCCCCTTACTAGGGCACCCACTTGGATGCTGAGCTGCCAAGGGCTACATCTGAGCAGGGGTTCTAGGTTATATACATGAACGGTCCTTGGTTGGAGTATCAGTTTCAAGAAAACAACCCTGTGACCAGATATTTTGGTTCAGCTGCTCTCCTTGTGGACCTCCTCTACTCTCCAGGTCTTGCTGTCTCCCCCTTCTATCCTAAGTTTCTCTGTGGTCTGCCCAAAGTTTGTTTATGAGTCTCATTATCTGCTTTTATACAATGCTGCTTAGAGTCTTTCAGAGGTCTTGTGTGGAAGGCTCCTGTCCTGTTTCCTGTTTTCTCCTTCTTACAATGTCTGTACCTTTTGCCTTTCTGAGTGAGGATTGATCATCTTAGCCAGGGGCCTCCTTCCAGCTCGCCTTCTTTAGGTGTTCAGATTTTTGTAGGTTTTATCCTATATTACAGGTCTAGTATCCACTTACAAGTGAGTATATTCCTTGTGTCTTTCTGTTTCCGGAATACCTCACTCTAGATGACCTTTTCTAGATTCCATCATCTGCCTGCAAATTTCATGATTTCCTGGTTTTTAATTACTGAGTAGTATCCCATTGAGTAAATGTACCACAATTTCTGTATCCATTCGTCAGTTGAGGGACTTCTGGGTTGTTCCCAGGTTCTGGCAATTGTGAAGAAAGCTGCTATGCACGTGGTTGAACAAATGTCATTGTTGTGTAGTAGAGCACATTTTGGATATAAGTCTAGGAGTGGTATAGCTGGATCTTGAGGAAGCTCTATTCCCAATTGTCTGAGAAAGGGCCAGATTGATTTCCAAAGTGGTTGTACAAGTTTGTATTCCCACCAGCAATTGGGGAGGGTTCCCCTTTTTCCACATCCTCTCCAGCATGTATTGTCACTTGAGTTTTTGATCTTAACCATTTTGATGGATGTAAGGTGAAATCTCAGGGTTGTTTTGATTTGCATTTCCCTTCTGACTAAGAACGGTGAACATTTCTTTAAGTGTTTCTCTGCCATTCTATATTCCTCTACTGAGAATTCTGTTTAGCTCTGTACCCCATTTTTAATTGGACTACTTGATTTGTTGCTTTATAACTTCTTGAGTTCTTTATGTATTCTGGATATCAGCCTTCTGTCAGATATAGGGTTGGGGATGATTCCTTCCCAGTCTATAGGCTGTCGTTTTGTCAGAAGCTTTTCAGTTTCATGAAGTCCCATTTATTGATTGTTGATATTAGGGCCTGTGCTGATGGTGTTCTGTTTAGGAAGTTGTCTCCTGTACCAATGTGTTTTAGGCTCTTCCCCATTTTTCTTCTAACCAATTTAACGTGTCTGGTTTTATGTTGAGGTCTTTGATCCACTTGGACTTGAGTTTTGTGCAGGGTGATAAATGTGGATCTATTTTCATTTTGTGTATGTAGACATCCGGTTGGACCAGCACCATTTGTTGAAGATGCTGTCTTTTTTTCCATTGAATGGTTTTGGCTTCTTTGTCAAAAATCAAGTATCCATAGGTGTGTGGGTTGTATTCTGGGACTTCAATTCGATTCCATTGATCCACCCTTCAGTTTCTATGCCAACACCATGCGGTTATTATTTCTATTGCTCGGTAGTACAGCTTGAGGTCAGGGATGGAGAAACCTCCAGACGATCCGTTGTAGTACAGGATGGTTTTTGGCAATTCTGGATTTTTGTATTTTTTTTTTCCATATGAAGCTGAGAATTTTGTAGACAGCTAATTTCAAGCATTGATTAATAATAAAGCCTACAGGTGTCTTTTACTTCCCTCTTTTTTCTATATTTGTTGGCTTCCTCTTTCATTAATAAAATATTTAACAGATGCATTTAATATGGAGGAAAAGTATGCTTTTGTTTGTTTCAATTTCTGGTCACTTGGCATTGTTGTTTTAGGACCTGAGAGAAAGTATTTCATAGTTTTGTGATTGTAAGGTATAGGAAATTGCTTAATTTGTGGTTGAAGATAAAGAGAGGGGCAGAAAAAGAACAGGATCTCTATATCCCCTTCAAACACTTTCTTACAGTGACCTACCTTCCTTCTACTGGGACCACTGTTAAATGTTGCACAACTTCACCAATTGCAACTTCTCAATACAATTTAATACAGGGATCTATAGTGGATACTTAGCTGACCAATGCAACTTCCTGACTATCAAGAGTGATTATGTTTTAAATGTAACAAACAAACCCAAAACAGTCTTTCACAGGTAGTTATTTTTACCACTGCTCTTGAATAGGAATGCTCTGAATAGGAATTCTCTCATTTGTCAGTTGCTTTCCATACATCTTGGCTTATTACATTATTTATTTATTTATTTATTTTTATTTTTTTAGAAATTGTTTGAGTAGTTTCTCTGCAATCTCTGCCAGTCCTTTTTATAAATTTAGGCTCTGGTTTCAGTTCTTAGAGGTTTCTGGAAGTCATGAATAAGAACAATTATGGACTGCTACTAAATAGTTTCAATCAGGAGTTACCATAAGCATGACATACACAAAACATCAGTAACAATGAAAGGAAGTACAAAGGAACTTGTGATACAAACTACTCATAGTTCCCTTGGCTTGCAGGACATGTGATGGAGTGGAAGATTTAGAAAAACACCTGTGAGAATGACAAGCTAAGTTTTAGAACTGACTTTATAAGACAAATTAGAAGTAAAATTGTTACTGATACATGTGTTATTTTACTGGTACTGCCATAAAAAATTATCATCAATGTTACAGATTGAAATAAATGCAACTTATTTTTCACAATTCAAGATACCTGCTATCCAGAATTAAAGTACTGGTAAACTTGCTTCCTTCTCAAAGCTCCTGCTAATTACTGCAGGCCTCTGTCTTAGAACCTTGCATTTTTCTAAAAATTGTTGCTCTGCCTTGGCTTGTGGCAATATGACCCAATCTTAGAGAATGTCTCATCACAACTCTTACATTACTCTCATGTCTGGAAAGGTGTGTCCAAATTTCCTTTGCTTTTCTTTCATAATGATACCAGTTAGCAATGTAGCACCTATCTGAAATCTAAAATGAATTCATTTTTGAGGCCTTAAGATACTCAGGGATCTTTTCTGAGACTAATACTCTAACCAAGGACCATTCATGAATATAACCTAGAACCCCTGAACAGATGGAGCTCCTGGCAGTTCAGTGTCCAAGTGGGTTCCATAGTGATGGGAACAGGGACTGTCTCTGACATGAACTGATTGGCCTGCTCTTTGATCACTTCTCCCTGAGGGGGTGGGGGGATCAGTCTTACCAGGCCACAGAGGAAGACAATGCAGCCACTCCTGATGAGATCTGATAGAGTAGGACCAGAAGGAAGGGGAGGAAGACCTCCTCCATCAGTGGACTTGGAGAGGGACCTGGGTGGAGAAGGGGGAGGGAGGGTGGGATTGGGAGGGGAACAGAGCTACAGGGGGGATACAAAGTGAATAAACTGAAATTAAAATATAAACATTACCTACAAAATAAAGTCACTAAGCATGTATAATTAAATTCCAAATGCTCTGCCAGAATATGCTTTCTAAGATGCAAAGTAACTGGAGAGAATTGGGAGGTATAGGATCCTGGCTCTAGATATAGAGGCTTCATATACTCAAAGGAAATCTAACCAAAATACACTTAATAACATAAAAAAATCTAAGGCATTTACAAAAAAAAAAAAAAAAAAAAAAAAAAAAAAAAAAAAAGGTGCTCACAAATACACATGTATAACCCAAAAGACCACATTCCATTATGTCAGATGGATATGAGTCTTTTGGAGATACCACTGAATCTATGATTTGTAGTTTCCTATAACTTATTTTTTTTTTTGATGAAAACTCACATAGAACTGAGAGCATAAAACTAAAAAGTACATTCTCAAAATTTGCTCTGGAGAAACACACATTCTGTGCCTTACTTTTTCCCTGAGGTTCTGTTTCAAAATTTCAGAGCAAAACTCAGGGAAATTTAAAAGTAATAAAATTATAATAATGCTTAAAGAATGATTTATTGTCTTTCAAAAAATTGAAACTACTTTTGAATTCAAACTGTAACACGTATAAAATGCCATACTAAGATGAATATCATGTGCTAACTGAAAACATGAAATGGAAACTACAAAGAAACATTATTTAGCTATTCCAGCACTGATTAATATTAATAGAATATTGTTTATAGTACTAGGGATTCTTTTTCAATTATTGAATGGCACAATGACACTTAAGTATATTTGTAAATATTTTGACTCAAACTACTGCTTCTAAAAATAATTCAAACTTAAAAGTAAAATATTTATATCCCTCTGTCTTTAGTCTGTACCTCCAATGCCAGAATTAGTAATTTACTTATTCAAAAGATTCAACAGAAATTAATAGTATTGAGTTAAGGAAAGAACAGATATGAAAACATGAGTTTCAAGTATTAAAGTCAATCATTTAGAGCAAGAAACGAATGAGATACCTTAGGCACATCTTCCAGGTAGAAAATATCATGTTGCATTTTGTAGTCTTGTAGATTGTGATTTTTTCCTTATATTACACAGTAGCATTGCTCCAACATTGTCTAAGGTTTACTAGGGTTGTAAATTTTTAACATAAGACAATAGTAAACCTTCAGTCTTTTTCACTTTTTCTTTGTCTTTCCTTCTTTCTCTAATGGTGCCAAAGAGAAAATCAAGGATCTCACACATACTGTGAAAAGCAATCACTCAGCGAACTACTTAGCAAACCTCTCATTGTTCCTCGTTTTCCAAATAACTTGTACTACATTTGTTCTTTTATAATTACATACCTGTATATAGTGCAGTCTGATTATGTAACATTCCAATGACTCTCATACTACTGCTAAGTCTACTGCAACCCCCCTCCCTACAGGTCCCCTTTCTATATTTATGTCTTTTTGTTTTGAGGTTCACTGATAATTTGCACGAAGATGAGTTTTTACTATCCTTTTGAGCCTGGAGGGTTCCTCATGAGGTACATTATGAAGATAATGAGTGTACCACATCAGAATTGAACAACAACTCTTCTGCAGGGAGGGGCCTGATCAAATCCATGATTGACCCTTGAAAGGCTTACTCTTGTGCAGGCTCATGGCAGGACCCCAGCTGTTGTGTGAGCATGGCTTCATTGGCTATACCATTTCCAGAAAATAAGGTTTCTAATACTTTATCCCTAAATTTTAAGTATTTGACATTCAGAAATATCAGCATGAAATACAGAAACGTTGCCCAGGCTACATTTTCTGAGGGCCTCTTCAGTTTATTTGAGCTTTCCAGGTTTTTTCTGATTGTTAACACTCTGTGCCTTGGATAATGATCAAATAGAACTACCACTCCATGTGTGTCAGTATGACATGGCTTGTCTCTTTATGATCACAGATTGAACTGATTCTTAAGCATCATTACTAACATTAAAATCAGGTATAATGTTATGCAAGTTAACAGTTCCCCAAACTCATCCGTCACTTTAGAAACAAAACAAAACAAAATCGACAAAAACCTGTGAATGTTCCATGGTTTTTAGCAAACTTAGGATGTTTGTAAGATTAAGACACAAAAAACAGTATATCTAACATGCACTGTGAGCACCACCCAGTGGCCGATACATAGACATGAAATTTTATATTTTTTAATTTTATTTATTTATTTATTTATTTATTTACTTACTTACTTACTTACTTACTTACTTACTTACTTACTTACTTATTTGCAGGTGACATTCCCAAACACTGTAGAAAAAGGGGGCAAAGGAGGTCTGTTGAGCTGTGGAGATCCAGCTGTTTTCAAATTTCTACTACAATTGTCATTGAGATTTGAAAACAAGTTCTTAAATTCTACAATTTTAAAAATAACTACTAGGCTGAAGTGAAAGAAGAGAGAATAGAACGTAAATGTTAAATTGGAAAGCAAGTTAAAAAAAACAATCTAGTACTTTCGTTTCATGCAGCGTATTTTATTTCACCCCCATTTGTATACCCACTTAAATTTTTGTACTCTTTTGTTTCCTTTAAGCTTAGTGGTTCTAATTTATGCTGTGTAACTTGTCTTGTGGCTCTAGCTTGGATCCAGCTACACTTACCAGTTGCTACATTCTTAAGGAAAACCTACTCTCCTATCAGTAGCTATAAAATTGCTAAAGGAATGTTGTCTGCAAGAAACAAAGTTTTAATTTTTTTTAATTATGTAAAATGCAGATATGAGGAATAACAAGAACGAGAATAAATTAAGAGAAAATTGAAGCAATTTGTTTTAATATGTGTCATTACAAAAAAATAAAAGAAAAATTATTTTGTGTCCAGCCATTTTTTCCTATTTCTTTCTTTCTTTATTTCTTATTATTAGTTACATACATATTATTAACTCTGTATCCCAGCTGTATCCCACTCTCTCATTCCCTCCCAATCTCACCCTCCCTCCCTTATCTCCACCCTGCCCCTTTCCAAGTCCACTGATTGGGAGGAGGTCTGACCCTGTTTTATCAGGTATCTTCAGTACTGGCTGCAAAAGTCCTCCTCTGTGGCCTAGCAGGGCTCCTCCTCCCTTAGGGGGCGGGGGAGATCAAAGAGACTGCCATTGAGTTCATGTCAGAAATACTGCCTATTCCCCTTACTAGGGTAACACACTTGGTTATTGAGCTAACACTGGCTACACCCGAGCATAAGTTCTAGGTAATATACATACATGGTCCTTGGTTGGAGAAACTGTCTCATATAAGACTCTTGTGCCCAGATATATTTGGTTCTTTTGGAGCTCCTATCCTCTCCACGTTATACTAACTCCTTCTTTCATATGATTCCCTGCCCTCTGCTGAAGGTATGGTTATGAGTCTTAGTATCTGCTTTGATACACTGCTAGGTAGAGTCTTTCAGAGGCTGTCTGTGGTAGGCTCCTGTCCTGTTACTTGTTTTCTCCTACGTACAATGCCCATCCCATTTGTCTTTCTAAGTATATATTGATCATCTTACCCCGGATCCTCTTTCTTCTTTATCTTCTTTAGGTGTATATATATTTCATTATGTTTATCATATTTTATAGGTCTATATAAGTGAGTATATACCATGTGTGTCTTTCTCCTTCTGGGATATCTCACTCAGAATGATCTTTTCTAGATCCCATCATTTGCCTGCAAATTTCATGATTTCCTCGTTTTTGTTTGCTGAGTAGCATTCCATTGTGTAAAAATACCACAATTTCTGTATCGATTCCTCCATTGACGGACATCTGGGTTGTTTCCAGGTTCTGACTATGACAAATAAAGCTGCTACAAACATGGTTGAGCAAATGTCCTTGATGTGTACTTGAACACCTTTTGGGTATATGCCTAGGAGTGGTATAGCTGGGTCTTGAGGAAGCACTATTCTTAATTGTCTGAGAAAGCACCAGATTGATTTCCTTCTTTTTACTTGCTGAGTAATATTCCATTGTGTAATTATACAATTTCTGTATCCATTCCTCAACTGAGAGGCATCTGATTGTTTCCAGCTTCTGGCTATTACAAATAAAGCTCCTACAAACATGGCGAGCAAATGCCCTTGTTTTATACATGAGCACCAATTGGATATATGCTTGGGAGTGTTTTACCTGGATTTTGATGTAGCACTATTCTTAATTGTGTTAGAAAACACCAGATTGATTTCCGGAGTGGTTGTCCAAGTTTCCATTCCCACCAGCAACGGAGGAGGTTTCCCCTGTCTCCAATCTTCTCCAGCATGTGGTATTACTTGAATTTTTGATATTAGCCAGTTTGATGGGTGTAAGGTGAAATTTCAGGGTCTTTTTGATTTGCATTTCCCTAATGAGTAAGGATCTTGAGCATTCCAGACACGCTAAACCTATTAGAAGAAAAAGTGTTGAAGAGCCTTGAACTCATTGGCACAGGGAACAACTTCCTGAACAGAACACCTACAGAACAGGTTCTTAGAGCAGCCATGAATAAATGGGACTTCATGGAATTGAAAAGCTTCTGTAAAGCAAAAGACACTGTCCTTAAAATCAAAGGACTGCCTACTGATTGGGAAAGGACCTTCACCAACCCTATATTTGACAGAGGGCTATTATCCAGAATATATAAAGAACTCAAGAAGTTAAACACCAACACACCAAGTAATCCAATTAAAAAATGGAGTTCAGAGCTAAAGAGAGAATTCTCAATAGAGGAATATTGAATTGGAAACACTTAAAGAAATGTCAATGTTAATGAAATTGGTTTTAATTTTTGTTTATTGAGTTCTATATGTATGTGTGTGTTCCTGAGTGTGTGGTGCATGTGTGCATGTGTAAGTAGATGCCTGAGGCTATGGAGGTTACAAAAGGTGTTTGATCCTTTGAAACTGGAGTAACTTATAGTTGCGAAGTGCCATGCAGATTCTGGCAATTGGAACTGGGGGTCTTAAAGAGCAGTCAGTGTTCTTAACAAATGAAATATCTCTTCAACCCCTAAACTCTTTGCTATTTAAGTTGTTCTTTGATAGTAGAATATAATTAGCGGGCTTTTGGAATACTTAGTCCCAAATGTAATGTCTCTACCAAAATCATTCCTCTCTGGGATCCTTGCAGAATAGAAGGCCAAAAAAAAAAAAAAAAAAAATGTAGAGGGAGGGTACCAAGAAAAGAAGATACATAGCAGGACCAAGTCATATATTAAAACACACAGCTTGTGGCAGCATGCAGAGGGGCTGCAGAGCTGAGAGAAGTGAACTCAAGCCTGCATCCCTAACTCAGAAGCTATCTTTAATTTATTAGTGGACTTGGAAAGGGGCACGGTGGAGATGAGGGAGGGAGGGAGGGACTGGGAGGGAATGAGGGTTCGGGACACAGCTGGGATACAGAGTTAATAAAATGTAACTGATAAAAAAATAATAATAATAAAATAAAAAAAATAAAAATAAAATAAAGAAGCAGGGTATGATGCACTGAAAAAAAATAATTTATTAGTACTTGAAAATTAAAAATAAGTTTTTTCAACAGGTGTTCACTGTGGTTTCAAAACACATTTAAGGGAAATCCCATGTCCAGATTGTCCAGATGGCCGTCAGGTATATGTTTTAAATGGCATCTATGGAGGCTCTATGTGTCATCATTTTTAGTCATGGCATTAGTTTACTCATTTATTTATATTCTTTCTTTTATAGTTATTTATTTACATTTTTGCTGCTACATTTTGTCTTCCCATTTCTCCTTTCCTGATATTCTTGTAAAGCATACGTTAGTGCGTGTTTGTATGTGTGCATGTGTGTGTCTGTGTGTGTGTGTCTGTATGTCTAATATTTTTTCTTGTGCTTTTTCTTAGGCTCCTTTTCTTAAATTAGATTGTTTTGTACTATTCTGTGATTTTGCTCCTGTTGGGGAGCAGCCTCCCAGCAGTCCACTAACTCAGAAGGGGCAAGGAACAAGAAGAGTGCCTAGGTCAGCCTGCGAAAACTGTACAGGGACAACACACCCTGGGAACAGGTGATGGTTACTTCAACTTTAATTCCAGAGAACAAAGAGTATATACCACTAGGGGGTGAGTGAGGAGCTCCAAGAATATGTGTTCATAATTGGTTGAAATTAGGCACTATAAGGTTGCTTGATTTGCATTATACAGCAAGCTCCTAAGAATAGTATGTTAGTGCTTAATTAACATAGAGGCCAGCAGGGAGGAAAGAACTGGCAGGAAGCTGTGTCAGAGACCATATTAAGTGTGGCTAGGGGAATCTGTATCTGAAGGCACTCTCCAGATGAAGTCAGGCAGAGAGCAGGGAACCCTGCCAAGGGGAGGGAGTTCTGCCCTTAGCATTGAACTCATAATGGCTTTCCTGTCCAGGTACGAACTACAAACATAACCAGCAGGGTACCTTCAAAACTATTCATTCTTTTGTTATTTTTTTTAACTTTTTATTTCATTTTTATAACTTAGATACCTGTTTGTTTTCAAATGAGACTCAGAAAGAGTGTGGTTTTGGATGGGAGGAGTTGGGGGAGGAAAAGAGTAATCAAAATATATTGTAAACATGTTTTTCTAGTAAAAGAAAAATAGAAAAAAAAGAGCAAATTTCAGGCAAGCTTCCTTAAGTTTTGTTTACACATATTGCACATACACATGTAGTCTTACAAATTACTAAGAGCAAAATTAATCTTTACATTTATACTTGAGTATACCACCTATTATTTCTTCAAATAAACTTTAATGGCTTTAAACACTTTTATCTCATGTTACACTTTAATAAAATCTTTACACTGTTTCCTGGCCAGATATATGTTAACTTGACAAAAACTAGAATCATTTTAAAGCAGGGAACCTTAACTTAGAAAATGCCCCAATTAGATTTCAGATTAGCCAGTAGGGAAGCCTGTGGTGTTTTTACGGGCAGTGCCACCACTTAGCTGATGGTCCCATGTGCTATAAAAAAGCAAGGTTATAAGGAGCAATCCAGTAAGCAATACACCTTTAAAGCATGAGTGCTTGACCTGACATCCCAGGATTCTTGGTTAAAAATTGCAAGTGAAAATAAACCCTTTCTTTCCAAATTGATTTTGGTTACTGTATATATTCAAAGAAATGAAAAATTTAAGACACACTGATTATACAAATAATGTGTTTAGGCTCAGAGTTTCTCTAGTGTTTTGTATGTAGTGAACCAAAACTAAACCTAGCTTTTAGAAAAAAAAATGAAATAAATTCTCTAAAAGTATTTTAATTGTAAAGCTTATCTGTAATTTTATTATTTTATTTTTTGCAGTATATTTTATAGTTTTTTATTCATTTTTTATATTAATTAATGTTTATTCACTTTGTATCCTAGCTGTAGGCCCCTCCCACCTCCCATCCCAATCCAACCCTCCCCCCCCGTCATCTCCTCCCATGCCATTCTACAAGTCCATTGATAGGGGAGTTACTCCACGCCATCCATCTGACCCTAGCTTATCCAGTCTCATCAGAAGGGGCTGCATTGTCCTCCTCTGTGGCCTGGCAAGGCTGCTCCCTAATCCAGAGAAGGCAGTCAAAGAGCCTGCCACTGAGTTCATGTCAGAGACAGTCCCTGTTCCCCTTACTAAGGTACCCACTTGGATACTGAGTTGCCATGGGCTTCATCTGAGCAGGGGTTCTAGGTTATTTCCATGCATGGTCCTTGGGTGGAGCATTGGTCTCAATAAAGACCCCTGTGTCCAGATATTTTGGTTCTTACTATGCTTTTCGACCTCCTGTCTTCTCCAGGTCTTACTATCTCCCTCTTCTTTCCTAAGATTCCCTGCACTCTGCCCAAAGTTTGTTTATGAGTCTCATTATCTGCTTTTATACAATGCTGGGTAGAGTCTTTCAGAGGGCCTCCGTGGTATGTTCCTGTCCCGTTTCCCGATTTCTCCTTCTCCAAAGTCTGTCCCGTTTGCCTTTCTAGCTCACCTTCTTTAGGTGTACAGATTTTTGTAGGTTTATACATTTTTATATATCTAGTATCCACTTATAAGTGAGTATATACCGTGTGTGTCTTTCTGCTTCTAGGATACCTCACTCAGGATGATCTTTTCAAATTCCCAACATTTGCCAGCAAATCTCATGATTTCCTTGTTTTTAATTGGTAAGTAGTATTCCATTGTGTAAAAGTACTAAAATTTCTGTATCCATTCCTCCCTTGATGGACATCTGGGTTATTTCCAGGTTCTGACTATGACAAATAAAGCTGCTAAAAACATGGTTGAGCAAATGTCCTTGTTGTGTACTTGAACATCTTTTGGGTATATGCCTAGGAGTGGTATAGCTGGATCTTGAGGAAGCAGTATTCCTGACCGTCTGAGAAAGTGCCAGATTGATTTCCAAAGTGGTTGTACAAGTTTATATTCCCACCAGCAATGGAGGTGGGTTCTCCTTTCTCTGCGACCTCTCTGTCATGTGCTGTCTTTTGATTTTTTGATCTTTGCCATTTTGATGGGTTTAAGGTGAAATCTCAGGGTTGTTTTGATTTGCATCTCTCTGATGGCTAAGGATGCTGAGCGTCTCTTTATGTGTTTCTCTGCCTTTCTATATTCTTCTACAGAGAATTCTCTGTTTAGCTCCATACCTCATTTTTTAAATTAGGTTGTTTGAATTATTGACTTTTAACTTCTTTAGTTCTTTACATATTCCAAATATCCACCCTCTGTCTGATATAGGGTTGGTGAAGATCCTTTCCCAATCTGTAGACTGACAACTATGTCCTTTGCTTTACAGAAACTTTCCAGTTTCATGAGGTCCCATTTATTGATGGTTGCACTGAGAAATCTGGCAAGGGGAGGAGGACTTTCCCTATCAATAGATTAGGAAGAGGACAGGGAGGAGTTTAGGGAGGGAGGGAAAGACGGAGGGAGCTACTGCTGGGATACAACTGAATGACCTGTGATTAAAATAAAATATAAATAAATAAAGAAACAAATAAATGAAGAAATAGTGGGGAAGAGCCTAGAACACATCGGCACAGGAGACAACTTCCTGAACAAAACACCATCAGCACTGGCTCTAAGATCAACAATCAATAAATGGGACCTCATGAAACTGAAAAGTTTCTGTAAAGCAAAGCACACTGTTGAAAGAACCAAACAACTATCTACAGATGACACATAGAGCCTCCATAGATGCCATTTAAAACATATACCTGACGGCCATCTGGACAATCTGGACATGGGATTTCCCTTAAATGTGTTTTGAAACCACAGTGAACACCTGTTAAAAAAAACTTATTTTTTAATTTTCAAGTACTAATAAATTAAAGATAGCTTCTGAGTTAGGGATGCAGGCTTGAGTTCACTTCCCTCAGCTCTGCAGCCCCTCTGCATGCTGCCACAAGCTGTGTGTTTTAATATGTGACTTGGTCCTGCTATGTATCTTCTTTTCTTGGTACCCTCCCTCTACATTTTTTTTTTTTTTTTTTTTTTTGGCCTTCTATTCTGCAAGGATCCCAGAGAGGAATGATTTTGGTAGAGACATTACATTTGGGACTAAGTATTCCAAAAGCCCGCTAATTATATTCTACTATCAAAGAACAACTTAAATAGCAAAGAGTTTAGGGGTTGAAGAGATATTTCATTTGTTAAGAACACTGACTGCTCTTTAAGACCCCCAGTTCCAATTGCCAGAATCTGCATGGCACTTCGCAACTATAAGTTACTCCAGTTTCAAAGGATCAAACACCTTTTGTAACCTCCATAGCCTCAGGCATCTACTTACACATGCACACATGCACCACACACTCAGGAACACACACATACATATAGAACTCAATAAACAAAAATTAAAACCAATTTCATTAACATTGACATTTCTTTAAGTGTTTCCAATTCAATATTCCTCTATTGAGAATTCTCTCTTTAGCTCTGAACTCCATTTTTTAATTGGATTACTTGGTGTGTTGGTGTTTAACTTCTTGAGTTCTTTATATATTCTGGATAATAGCCCTCTGTCAAATATAGGGTTGGTGAAGGTCCTTTCCCAATCAGTAGGCAGTCCTTTGATTTTAAGGACAGTGTCTTTTGCTTTACAGAAGCTTTTCAATTCCATGAAGTCCCATTTATTCATGGCTGCTCTAAGAACCTGTTCTGTAGGTGTTCTGTTCAGGAAGTTGTTCCCTGTGCCAATGAGTTCAAGGCTCTTCAACACTTTTTCTTCTAATAGGTTTAGCGTGTCTGGAATGCTCAAGATCCTTACTCATTAGGGAAATGCAAATCAAAAAGACCCTGAAATTTCACCTTACACCCATCAAACTGGCTAATATCAAAAATTCAAGTAATACCACATGCTGGAGAAGATTGGAGACAGGGGAAACCTCCTCCGTTGCTGGTGGGAATGGAAACTTGGACAACCACTCCGGAAATCAATCTGGTGTTTTCTAACACAATTAAGAATAGTGCTACATCAAAATCCAGGTAAAACACTCCCAAGCATATATCCAATTGGTGCTCATGTATAAAACAAGGGCATTTGCTCGCCATGTTTGTAGGAGCTTTATTTGTAATAGCCAGAAGCTGGAAACAATCAGATGCCTCTCAGTTGAGGAATGGATACAGAAATTGTATAATTACACAATGGAATATTACTCAGCAAGTAAAAAGAAGGAAATCAATCTGGTGCTTTCTCAGACAATTAAGAATAGTGCTTCCTCAAGACCCAGCTATACCACTCCTAGGCATATACCCAAAAGGTGTTCAAGTACACATCAAGGACATTTGCTCAACCATGTTTGTAGCAGCTTTATTTGTCATAGTCAGAACCTGGAAACAACCCAGATGTCCGTCAATGGAGGAATCGATACAGAAATTGTGGTATTTTTACACAATGGAATGCTACTCAGCAAACAAAAACGAGGAAATCATGAAATTTGCAGGCAAATGATGGGATCTAGAAAAGATCATTCTGAGTGAGATATCCCAGAAGGAGAAAGACACACATGGTATATACTCACTTATATAGACCTATAAAATATGATAAACATAATGAAATATATATACACCTAAAGAAGATAAAGAAGAAAGAGGATCCGGGGTAAGATGATCAATATATACTTAGAAAGACAAATGGGATGGGCATTGTACGTAGGAGAAAACAAGTAACAGGACAGGAGCCTACCACAGACAGCCTCTGAAAGACTCTACCTAGCAGTGTATCAAAGCAGATACTAAGACTCATAACCATACCTTCAGCAGAGGGCAGGGAATCATATGAAAGAAGGAGTTAGTATAACGTGGAGAGGATAGGAGCTCCAAAAGAACCAAATATATCTGGGCACAAGAGTCTTATATGAGACAGTTTCTCCAACCAAGGACCATGTATGTATATTACCTAGAACTTATGCTCGGGTGTAGCCAGTGTTAGCTCAATAACCAAGTGTGTTACCCTAGTAAGGGGAATAGGCAGTATTTCTGACATGAACTCAATGGCAGTCTCTTTGATCTCCCCCGCCCCCTAAGGGAGGAGGAGCCCTGCTAGGCCACAGAGGAGGACTTTTGCAGCCAGTACTGAAGATACCTGATAAAACAGGGTCAGACCTCCTCCCAATCAGTGGACTTGGAAAGGGGCAGGGTGGAGATAAGGGAGGGAGGGTGAGATTGGGAGGGAATGAGAGAGTGGGATACAGCTGGGATACAGAGTTAATAATATGTATGTAACTAATAATAAGAAATAAAGAAAGAAAGAAATAGGAAAAAATGGCTGGACACAAAATAATTTTTCTTTTATTTTTTTGTAATGACACATATTAAAACAAATTGCTTCAATTTTCTCTTAATTTATTCTCGTTCTTGTTATTCCTCATATCTGCATTTTACATAATTAAAAAAAATTAAAACTTTGTTTCTTGCAGACAACATTCCTTTAGCAATTTTATAGCTACTGATAGGAGAGTAGGTTTTCCTTAAGAATGTAGCAACTGGTAAGTGTAGCTGGATCCAAGCTAGAGCCACAAGACAAGTTACACAGCATAAATTAGAACCACTAAGCTTAAAGGAAACAAAAGAGTACAAAAATTTAAGTGGGTATACAAATGGGGGTGAAATAAAATACGCTGCATGAAACGAAAGTACTAGATTGTTTTTTTTAACTTGCTTTCCAATTTAACATTTACGTTCTATTCTCTCTTCTTTCACTTCAGCCTAGTAGTTATTTTTAAAATTGTAGAATTTAAGAACTTGTTTTCAAATCTCAATGACAATTGTAGTAGAAATTTGAAAACAGCTGGATCTCCACAGCTCAACAGACCTCCTTTGCCCCCTTTTTCTACAGTGTTTGGGAATGTCACCTGCAAATAAGTAAGTAAGTAAGTAAGTAAGTAAGTAAGTAAGTAAGTAAATAAATAAATAAATAAATAAATAAAATTAAAAAATATAAAATTTCATGTCTATGTATCGGCCACTGGGTGGTGCTCACAGTGCATGTTAGATATACTGTTTTTTGTGTCTTAATCTTACAAACATCCTAAGTTTGCTAAAAACCATGGAACATTCACAGGTTTTTGTCGATTTTGTTTTGTTTTGTTTCTAAAGTGACGGATGAGTTTGGGGAACTGTTAACTTGCATAACATTATACCTGATTTTAATGTTAGTAATGATGCTTAAGAATCAGTTCAATCTGTGATCATAAAGAGACAAGCCATGTCATACTGACACACATGGAGTGGTAGTTCTATTTGATCATTATCCAAGGCACAGAGTGTTAACAATCAGAAAAAACCTGGAAAGCTCAAATAAACTGAAGAGGCCCTCAGAAAATGTAGCCTGGGCAACGTTTCTGTATTTCATGCTGATATTTCTGAATGTCAAATACTTAAAATTTAGGGATAAAGTATTAGAAACCTTATTTTCTGGAAATGGTATAGCCAATGAAGCCATGCTCACACAACAGCTGGGGTCCTGCCATGAGCCTGCACAAGAGTAAGCCTTTCAAGGGTCAATCATGGATTTGATCAGGCCCCTCCCTGCAGAAGAGTTGTTGTTCAATTCTGATGTGGTACACTCATTATCTTCATAATGTACCTCATGAGGAACCCTCCAGGCTCAAAAGGATAGTAAAAACTCATCTTCGTGCAAATTATCAGTGAACCTCAAAACAAAAAGACATAAATATAGAAAGGGGACCTGTAGGGAGGGGGGTTGCAGTAGACTTAGCAGTAGTATGAGAGTCATTGGAATGTTACATAATCAGACTGCACTATATACAGGTATGTAATTATAAAAGAACAAATGTAGTACAAGTTATTTGGAAAACGAGGAACAATGAGAGGTTTGCTAAGTAGTTCGCTGAGTGATTGCTTTTCACAGTATGTGTGAGATCCTTGATTTTCTCTTTGGCACCATTAGAGAAAGAAGGAAAGACAAAGAAAAAGTGAAAAAGACTGAAGGTTTACTATTGTCTTATGTTAAAAATTTACAACCCTAGTAAACCTTAGACAATGTTGGAGCAATGCTACTGTGTAATATAAGGAAAAAATCACAATCTACAAGACTACAAAATGCAACATGATATTTTCTACCTGGAAGATGTGCCTAAGGTATCTCATTCGTTTCTTGCTCTAAATGATTGACTTTAATACTTGAAACTCATGTTTTCATATCTGTTCTTTCCTTAACTCAATACTATTAATTTCTGTTGAATCTTTTGAATAAGTAAATTACTAATTCTGGCATTGGAGGTACAGACTAAAGACAGAGGGATATAAATATTTTACTTTTAAGTTTGAATTATTTTTAGAAGCAGTAGTTTGAGTCAAAATATTTACAAATATACTTAAGTGTCATTGTGCCATTCAATAATTGAAAAAGAATCCCTAGTACTATAAACAATATTCTATTAATATTAATCAGTGCTGGAATAGCTAAATAATGTTTCTTTGTAGTTTCCATTTCATGTTTTCAGTTAGCACATGATATTCATCTTAGTATGGCATTTTATACGTGTTACAGTTTGAATTCAAAAGTAGTTTCAATTTTTTGAAAGACAATAAATCATTCTTTAAGCATTATTATAATTTTATTACTTTTAAATTTCCCTGAGTTTTGCTCTGAAATTTTGAAACAGAACCTCAGGGAAAAAGTAAGGCACAGAATGTGTGTTTCTCCAGAGCAAATTTTGAGAATGTACTTTTTAGTTTTATGCTCTCAGTTCTATGTGAGTTTTCATCAAAAAAAAAAAATAAGTTATAGGAAACTACAAATCATAGATTCAGTGGTATCTCCAAAAGACTCATATCCATCTGACATAATGGAATGTGGTCTTTTGGGTTATACATGTGTATTTGTGAGCACCTTTTTTTTTTTTTTTTTTTTTTTTTTTTTTTTTTTTTTTTTTTTTTGTAAATGCCTTAGATTTTTTTATGTTATTAAGTGTATTTTGGTTAGATTTCCTTTGAGTATATGAAGCCTCTATATCTAGAGCCAGGATCCTATACCTCCCAATTCTCTCCAGTTACTTTGCATCTTAGAAAGCATATTCTGGCAGAGCATTTGGAATTTAATTATACATGCTTAGTGACTTTATTTTGTAGGTAATGTTTATATTTTAATTTCAGTTTATTCACTTTGTATCCCCCCTGTAGCTCTGTTCCCCTCCCAATCCCACCCTCCCTCCCCCTTCTCCACCCAGGTCCCTCTCCAAGTCCACTGATGGAGGAGGTCTTCCTCCCCTTCCTTCTGGTCCTACTCTATCAGATCTCATCAGGAGTGGCTGCATTGTCTTCCTCTGTGGCCTGGTAAGACTGATCCCCCCACCCCCTCAGGGAGAAGTGATCAAAGAGCAGGCCAATCAGTTCATGTCAGAGACAGTCCCTGTTCCCATCACTATGGAACCCACTTGGACACTGAACTGCCAGGAGCTCCATCTGTTCAGGGGTTCTAGGTTATATTCATGAATGGTCCTTGGTTAGAGTATTAGTCTCAGAAAAGATCCCTGAGTATCTTAAGGCCTCAAAAATGAATTCATTTTAGATTTCAGATAGGTGCTACATTGCTAACTGGTATCATTATGAAAGAAAAGCAAAGGAAATTTGGACACACCTTTCCAGACATGAGAGTAATGTAAGAGTTGTGATGAGACATTCTCTAAGATTGGGTCATATTGCCACAAGCCAAGGCAGAGCAACAATTTTTAGAAAAATGCAAGGTTCTAAGACAGAGGCCTGCAGTAATTAGCAGGAGCTTTGAGAAGGAAGCAAGTTTACCAGTACTTTAATTCTGGATAGCAGGTATCTTGAATTGTGAAAAATAAGTTGCATTTATTTCAATCTGTAACATTGATGATAATTTTTTATGGCAGTACCAGTAAAATAACACATGTATCAGTAACAATTTTACTTCTAATTTGTCTTATAAAGTCAGTTCTAAAACTTAGCTTGTCATTCTCACAGGTGTTTTTCTAAATCTTCCACTCCATCACATGTCCTGCAAGCCAAGGGAACTATGAGTAGTTTGTATCACAAGTTCCTTTGTACTTCCTTTCATTGTTACTGATGTTTTGTGTATGTCATGCTTATGGTAACTCCTGATTGAAACTATTTAGTAGCAGTCCATAATTGTTCTTATTCATGACTTCCAGAAACCTCTAAGAACTGAAACCAGAGCCTAAATTTATAAAAAGGACTGGCAGAGATTGCAGAGAAACTACTCAAACAATTTCTAAAAAAATAAAAATAAATAAATAAATAAATAATGTAATAAGCCAAGATGTATGGAAAGCAACTGACAAATGAGAGAATTCCTATTCAGAGCATTCCTATTCAAGAGCAGTGGTAAAAATAACTACCTGTGAAAGACTGTTTTGGGTTTGTTTGTTACATTTAAAACATAATCACTCTTGATAGTCAGGAAGTTGCATTGGTCAGCTAAGTATCCACTATAGATCCCTGTATTAAATTGTATTGAGAAGTTGCAATTGGTGAAGTTGTGCAACATTTAACAGTGGTCCCAGTAGAAGGAAGGTAGGTCACTGTAAGAAAGTGTTTGAAGGGGATATAGAGATCCTGTTCTTTTTCTGCCCCTCTCTTTATCTTCAACCACAAATTAAGCAATTTCCTATACCTTACAATCACAAAACTATGAAATACTTTCTCTCAGGTCCTAAAACAACAATGCCAAGTGACCAGAAACTGAAACAAACAAAAGCATACTTTTCCTCCATATTAAATGCATCTGTTAAATATTTTATTAATGAAAGAGGAAGCCAACAAATATAGAAAAAAGAGGGAAGTAAAAGACACCTGTAGGCTTTATTATTAATCAATGCTTGAAATTAGCTGTCTACAAAATTCTCAGCTTCATATGGAAAAAAAAAATACAAAAATCCAGAATTGCCAAAAACCATCCTGTACTACAACGGATCGTCTGGAGGTTTCTCCATCCCTGACCTCAAGCTGTACTACCGAGCAATAGAAATAATAACCGCATGGTGTTGGCATAGAAACTGAAGGGTGGATCAATGGAATCGAATTGAAGTCCCAGAATACAACCCACACACCTATGGATACTTGATTTTTGACAAAGAAGCCAAAACCATTCAATGGAAAAAAAGACAGCATCTTCAACAAATGGTGCTGGTCCAACCGGATGTCTACATACACAAAATGAAAATAGATCCACATTTATCACCCTGCACAAAACTCAAGTCCAAGTGGATCAAAGACCTCAACATAAAACCAGACACGTTAAATTGGTTAGAAGAAAAATGGGGAAGAGCCTAAAACACATTGGTACAGGAGACAACTTCCTAAACAGAACACCATCAGCACAGGCCCTAATATCAACAATCAATAAATGGGACTTCATGAAACTGAAAAGCTTCTGACAAAACGACAGCCTATAGACTGGGAAGGAATCATCCCCAACCCTATATCTGACAGAAGGCTGATATCCAGAATACATAAAGAACTCAAGAAGTTATAAAGCAACAAATCAAGTAGTCCAATTAAAAATGGGGTACAGAGCTAAACAGAATTCTCAGTAGAGGAATATAGAATGGCAGAGAAACACTTAAAGAAATGTTCACCGTTCTTAGTCAGAAGGGAAATGCAAATCAAAACAACCCTGAGATTTCACCTTACATCCATCAAAATGGTTAAGATCAAAAACTCAAGTGACAATACATGCTGGAGAGGATGTGGAAAAAGGGGAACCCTCCCCAATTGCTGGTGGGAATACAAACTTGTACAACCACTTTGGAAATCAATCTGGCCCTTTCTCAGACAATTGGGAATAGAGCTTCCTCAAGATCCAGCTATACCACTCCTAGACTTATATCCAAAATGTGCTCTACTACACAACAATGACATTTGTTCAACCACGTGCATAGCAGCTTTCTTCACAATTGCCAGAACCTGGGAACAACCCAGAAGTCCCTCAACTGACGAATGGATACAGAAATTGTGGTACATTTACTCAATGGGATACTACTCAGTAATTAAAAACCAGGAAATCATGAAATTTGCAGGCAGATGATGGAATCTAGAAAAGGTCATCTAGAGTGAGGTATTCCGGAAACAGAAAGACACAAGGAATATACTCACTTGTAAGTGGATACTAGACCTGTAATATAGGATAAAACCTACAAAAATCTGAACACCTAAAGAAGGCGAGCTGGAAGGAGGCCCCTGGCTAAGATGATCAATCCTCACTCAGAAAGGCAAAAGGTACAGACATTGTAAGAAGGAGAAAACAGGAAACAGGACAGGAGCCTTCCACACAAGACCTCTGAAAGACTCTAAGCAGCATTGTATAAAAGCAGATAATGAGACTCATAAACAAACTTTGGGCAGACCACAGAGAAACTTAGGATAGAAGGGGGAGACAGCAAGACCTGGAGAGTAGAGGAGGTCCACAAGGAGAGCAGCTGAACCAAAATATCTGGTCACAGGGTTGTTTTCTTGAAACTGATACTCCAACCAAGGACCGTTCATGTATATAACCTAGAACCCCTGCTCAGATGTAGCCCTTGGCAGCTCAGCATCCAAGTGGGTGCCCTAGTAAGGGGAACAGGGACTGTCTCTGACATGAACTCAGTGGCAGGCTCTTTGACTGCCTCACCTGGATGGGGGAACAGCCTTGCCAGGCCACAGAGGAGGACAATGCAGCCAGTTCACATGAGACCGGATTAGCTAAGCTCAGATGAAACGGGAGGTGGACCTCCCCTATTTGTGGACTTGGAGAAGGGCAAAGGAGGGAATGAAGGATGGAGGGTGGGTTTGGGAAGGGAGGAGACAGGGGGCTACACCTGGGATAAAAAGTGAATAAACTGTAATTAATATTAAAAATAAAACAAATTAACTGACTCCTAAAAAATATTGCTTTCTATAAAAAAAAAAAAAAACTATAGATAAAGGAAGGTTGACTATGATTTATAAAATTATTGCAATTATTGGAAAAATATGTGTTCTAACTTTGATAATGTCTACATTTTATTTAAAATAAATACAAAGCTTAAATTGCATAAAACTGTGATATGCCATTGAACTTTCATATGGAAATGTCAGTTTACTTCTACATCAGTATTCTTTCTCTAGCACTTGCCTGTCATCCTCACTCTCAACAGTGTCTCCACTGTGGCCACAATTATATCATCTAATTTCTATGCACATGTATGCAATTCACTTCTTAATTTAAGCATTAAGAAGCCTCCCAGTCTGTTTTACATCACTACAACAAAGTTCTTGAGGAACTCTAACTTTACATTTTTATTTGGCTTGCAGTTTGGGAGGCTAAAATTAGAAGATAGGGCAGTTTCACAACAGTGACCTCTGGTGAGAGTCTTAAAGTAGGAACAATTACAGGAGGAAATACCTATCATAGCTGAGAGGGGCAGGGAGGACATGAGAGAGGGCGTGTGGGATTGGGAGGGAATGGGGGAGGGGGCTACAGCTGGGATACAAAGTAATTAAACTCTAATTAATACAAAAAATAAAAATTAAAAAAAAAAGGTTTATACGATCTGAAGTGAATTCCTCAAGATTCAGCTAAACAACTCCTAGGCATATATCCAAAAGAAGCCCAAGTACACAACAAGGACATTTGTTCAACCATGCTTGTATCAGCTTTATTCGTAATAGCCAGAACCTGGAAACAAACCAGATGTCCCTCAACAGAGGACTGGAAACAGAAATTGTGGTACATATACACAATGGAATAATACTCAGCACTTAAAAACAAGGAGATCATGAAATTTGCAGGCAAATGGTGGGATCTAGAAAAGATCATCCTGAGTGGAGGTATCCCAGGAGGAGAAAGACACATATAGTATATACTCACTTATATAGACCGATAAGATAGGACAAGCATACTAAAATACAAGAAAGAGGACCCAGAGTAAGATGATCAATCCTCACTTAGAAAGACAAATGGATGGACAGAGGAAATAGGAGAAAACAAGTAACAGGACAGAAGCCTACCTCAGAGGGCCTCTGAAAGACTCTACCTAGCAGTGTATCAAAGTAGATGCAGAGACCCATAACCAAACTTTCGGCAGAGTGCAGGGAATCATATGATAAAGAGGGGAGTTAGTATGACTGCGAGAGGATAGGAGCTCCACAAGGACAAAATATATTGTTATGCCAGGTTCACGGGACCCTCAGAGACCACCAGGAGACGACTCGATGCAATTGCAAGAGAGTTTTATTACCAGAGAGATTGAACTTGGGACCCAAGTCTCACTGGTGCAGCAGTAGAGAAGTGGGACCCCGAGCTCTGAGTGAGCAGGATTTTTAAAGGGAAAGTCTGTGATCCGGGGGTTTCCATGGCAGCAAGCAGGGGGGCACAAGCCTTGGCCTTACAGAGTTGGGTGAAGTTTAGCAGGGCGGGGTGACCTTTTCTGAGGCACATAATCACAATGGCTAAGGCATATAATCACAATGGCTATTTTTACAAACCATATCTGAAACATTGGGGAGAATTTTCCTACCTGATTCTCAACTGATTCCCACTGATTATTGCCAGGGAGATTGTGTCTATTTTTTATGAAGCATTTATTCTGTTATATTTCCTGGAGGCTGTTGCTAGGAGAGTTAACTTTGTTTTCTGCCTGGTGTACATTCTGTGATATTTCCTGGTACCTGAATCCAGTTCCCAGTCAAGATCTTTATTTCAAAATGGAGTTATATTCAGGCTATCTTAAGCTCTTCAATATCAGTGCACAGCGGACCTTTATGAGACTGTTTCTCCAAACCATGACCATGTATGGATATAACCTAGAACCCCTGATTGGATGTGGCCCACGGTAGCTCAGTAACAAAGTGTGTATAACGGGAAAAGGAACTATTTCTGAGAGGAACTCATTGACTTGCTCTTTTACCTCCCTCTCACCCCCCACCCCCGAGGGAGGAACAGTCTTGCTAGGCCACGGAGGAGGACATGGCAGCCAGTCCTAAAGAGACCTGATAAGCTAGGTTCAGATGGAAGTGGGGGGAGGACCTCCCCTAGCAGTGGACTTGGAAAGGGGCATGGAGGAGATGAGGGAGGGAGGATGGGATTGGGAGGGAATGAGAGAGGGGGCTACGGCTGGGATACTAAGTAAATAACCTCTGATTAATATTAAAAAAACATTAAATATTAAAAAAAAATAAGCCAAACTGAGCCTTATGGGTTAGGCCCAGTTTTTTAAACCAACTCACTCACAAAAGAACTTACAGTTCCCTTAAAGAGCTACTTTAATTGCTTCAGATACGTGCAGCCTCAAGTGACCTGAGGTCTTCTTCTTAGGTCAACATACTAAGGTTCTATATCTCATATACATACTACTGTAAACCTGAGTATCAAATATCAATCAGAGACTGGTATTCAATTCTCAAATTTGTAGATCTTGGAACAAAGAAATGCAAAAAATTACAAAAGACATCCTTACTTTCTCTTTATTTATTTATTTATTTATTTATTTATTTATCTATTTATTTAAATTCTTTATTAATTACACTTTATTCACTTTGTATCCCCACCACCCTGTGGTTCCCTCCCTCCTCCTGTCCCAATCCCTCCCTTCCTCCACCCTCTGCATGTATGAACCTGCCCAAGTATACTGATAGAGGGGGTCTTCTTTTCCTTCCTCCTGATCTTAGTCAATTAGTTCTCATCAAGAGTGACTGCATTGTCTTCTTCTGTGGCCTGGTAATACTGCTTCCCCTTCAGGGGTAGGTAATTAAATAGCAGGCCAAACAATTCATGTCAGAGACAGTCCCTGTTCCTATTACTAGGGAACCCACTTGGACACTGAACTGCCATGGACTACATCTGTGGAGGGGTCTTAGGTTATCTCCATGCATGGTCCTTGGTTGGAGTATCAGTCTCAGGAAAGACCCCTGTGCTCATATTTTTTTGCTTCTGTTGCTCTCTTTGTGGAGTTCCTTTCCTCTTCAGATCTTACTGTTTCCTACTTCTTTCCTAAGATTCCCTGCATTCTGCCCAAAGGTTGGTCATAAGTCTCAGCCTCTGCATTAATAGTCTGCAGGGCAGGGCCTTTGAGGTCCTAAGTGTCTGGCTCCTGACTTGTTCTCTCTTATCTCCTTCTTCTGATGTCCATCCTCTTTGGCTTTCTGGATTGGGATTGAGCATTTTTAGCAAGAGTCCTCCCTCTTGATTAGTTTCTTTACGTGTACAGATATTAGTAGGTTTATCCTATATTATATGTCTATATGAGTGAGCATATACTGTGTTTGTCTTAGGCTCCTGGGATAGCTCACTAAGGATGATCTTTTCCAGATCCCACCATTTACCTGCAAATTTGATGATTTCCCTTTTTTTTTTTCTGAGTAATATTCCATTGTGTAGAAAAGTACCACAATCTCTGTATCCCTTCCTCCACTTAGGGGCACCTGGGCTGTTTCCAGCTTATGGCTATTAAAATTAAGGCTGCTATAAATAATGATTGAGCTAATGTCCTTA
Source organism: Meriones unguiculatus (assembly GCF_030254825.1). Taxonomy (NCBI): domain Eukaryota; kingdom Metazoa; phylum Chordata; class Mammalia; order Rodentia; family Muridae; genus Meriones; species Meriones unguiculatus. Next base: position 11,960,631 of record NW_026843707.1, read on the forward strand.
TTGTTTACTTGAGCCTCTTTTGGGTATATGTGTAGGAGTGGTATAGCTGGATCTTGAAGTAGTGCTATTCCTTGTTGTCTGAGGAAGCACCAGACTGATTTCCAGTCAGGTTGTACAAGTTTACATTTCCACCAACAGTGGAGGAAGGTTCCCCTTTCTCAACAACCTCTCCAGCATCTGTTGTCAATTGAGTTGTTAATTGATTTAGCCATTCTGATGGGTGTAAGGTGAAATGTTAGGGTTGTTTTGATTTGCATTTCCCTTATGACTAAGGAGGTTGAACATTTCTTTAAGTGTTTCCATACCATTCCATATTCCTCTACTGAGGATTCTCTGTTTAGCTCTGTACTCCATTTTTTTAAATTGGATTACTTGATTTGTTGGTCTTTAACTTCTTTAGTTCTTTATATATACTGGATATTAGTCCTCTGTCAGATATATGGTTGTTGAAGATCCTTTCACAGTATGTAGGCAGTTGTTTTGTTCTGAGGACAGTGTTCTTTGCTTTAAAGAAACTTTTCAGTTTCATGAGGTCTCATTTATTGATTGTTGCTCTTAGAGCCTGTGCTGTTGGTGTTCAGTTCAGGAAGTTGTCTCATGTGCCAATGAGTTTAAGGCTCTTCCCCACTTTTTCTTAGAAACGGTTTAGTGTATCTTGAGGTCTTTGTTCCACTTGGACTTTAGTTTTGTGCGGGGTGGTATGTATGGATCTATTTGCATTTTTCTATTTTGCATTTTTCAACATCAAGTTACACCAGCATCATTTGTTGAAGATGCTGTCTTTTTTCCATTAAATGGTTTTGGCATCTTTGTCAAAAATCAGGTGTCTATAAATGTGTGGATTTATGGCTTCTATTTGATTCCATTGATCCACCAGTCTGTTTCTTTTCCTGTACCATGCAGTTTTTAGCACTGTTGCTCTATATTACAGATTGAGATCAGGGATGGAGATATCTCCTGTAGATCTTTTACTGTAGAGAATTGTTTTAGCAATTCTGGGTTTCTTGTTGTTCCATATGAAGGTGAGAATTTTTTTTTCAAGGTCTGTAAAGAATTGTGTTGGTAATTTGATGGGAATTGCATTGAATATGTAGATTGCTTTTGGTAAGATGGCCATTTTTACTATGTTAATCCTGCCAAGCCATGAGCATAGGAGATCTTTCTATTTTCTGATATCTTCTTCTAATTCTTTCTTCAGAGACTGGAAATTTTTTTCATACAAGTCTTTGACTTGCTTGGTTCACACCAAGGTACTTTCTGTTCTTTGTGGCTATTGTGAAAAGTATTGTTTCACTAATTTCTTTCTTTTTTTTTTTTTTTTTTTTTTGGTATACAGGAGGGTTATTTTTTTTTTTGAGTTAATTTTTATTCAGCTACTTTGCTGAATTTTTAATCACCTGTAGGAGATACTTAGTAGAATTTTTGGGGTCACTCAAGTATACTATCATATCATCTGCAAATAGTGATACTTTCACTTCTTCCTTTCTAATTTGTATCCGTTTGATCTCCTTCAATTGTCTTTTTGCTCTAGCAAGGACTTCAAGAACAATGTTGAAGAGATATGGAGAGAGTGAGCAGCCTTGCCTTGTCCCTGATATCACTGGGATTGATCTAAGTTTCTCTCTATTGAGTTTGATATTGGCTTGCTGTATAGTATGTATAGTATGTATAACATGTATACTATGTTCAGGTATGTGCCTTGTATCCTTGATCTCTCCAAGACTTTAAACATGAAGGGATGTTGGATATTGTCAAATGGCTTTTCAGCATCTAAGGAGATGGTCATGTGGTTTTTCTCTTTCAGTTTTTTTTTTTATGTGGTGTATCACATTGATGGATTTCCGTATATTGAACCTCACCTGCATGCCTGGGATGAAGTCTACTGGGTAGTAGTGGATGATATCTTTGATGTGTTCTTGGATTCGGTTTGCAAGTATTTTGTTGAGTACGTTTGCATCAATGTTCATGAGGGAGATTGGCCTGAAATTCTCTTTCTTTGTTGACTCTTTGTGAGGTTTAGGTACAGGTTGACTGTGGCTTCATAGAATGAGTTTGGTAGTGTGCCTTCTGTTACTATTTTATGGAATAGTTTGAAGAGTATTGGTGTTAGCACTTCTTTGAAGTTCTGGGAGAATTATGGGCTGAAAACATCAGGCCTGTGCTTTTTTTTGCATGGGAGACTTTTGATGACAGCTTCTATTACTTTAGGGGATATAGGACTATTTAATTGATTTACCTCGTCTTGATTCAGCTTTGGTATGTGGAATCGGTCAAGAAAAGTGTCCATTTCATTTAGATTTTCAAATTTTGTGGCATCTAGGCTTTTAAAGTTAGACATAATTATTGTTTGGAATTCTTCAGTGTCTGTGGTTATATCCCCTTTTAGTTTCTGATTTTGTTGATTTGGATAGTGTCTCTCTGCCTTTTAGTTAGTTTGGCAAAGGGTTTGTCTATCTTGTTGAATTTCTCAAAGAACCAGCTCTTGTTTTCATTGATTCTTTGAATTGTTGTATTTGTTTCTAATTGATTGAATTCAGCCCTGAGTTTGATTATTACCATCTATCTACTTCTCTTTGGTGTGTCTGTTTCTTTTTATTTCCCCTATGGCTTTTATGTGAGCCATTAAGTTGCTTGCATGAGATGTTTCGAATTTCTTCTTGAAGGCACTTAGTGCTATGAACTTTCCTCTTAGCACTGCTTTCCTTGTGTCCCATAAGTTTGGGTATGTTGTACCTTCATTTTCATTGACTGCTAGGAAGTCTTTAATTTCTTTATTTCTTCTCTGACCCAGCTGTCATTTAGAAGCAAGTTTTTCAGTTTCGATATCTGTGTGGAGCTTTTGCTATTTCATCATTGAGGTCCAGCTTTAGTCCATGGTGATCAGATAGGATAAGAGGGGTTATTTCAACCTTCTTGTATTTGTTGAGCCTTGCTTTGTGACCACCTATATGGTCTATTTTGAAGAGGGTTCCATGAGGTGCTGAGAAGAAAGTAAATTCTTTTGTGCTTGGGTGAAAGATTCTGTAGATGTCGGTGAGGTCCATTTGATTCATTATCTGTGTCAGAGATATTGTTTCTTTGTTTAATTTCTGTTTTGTTGACCAGCCCTTTGTTGAGAGTGGGGTGTTGAAGTCTCCCACTATTAATGTGTGGGGGGGGGTGTGTGGTTTAAATTTTTTTAAAGTTTCTTTTACAAATGTGGGTGCCCTTCCATTTGGGGCATAGATGTTCAGGAATGTGATTTCTTCTTAGTGGATTTTTCCCTTGATGTATGTCAAGTGTCCTTCTCTATCTCTTTTGATTAATTTTGGTTGAAAATCTATTTTATTAGACATTAGAATGTCTACTCCAGCTTGCTTCTTGAGTCCATTTGCTTGAAAAAACATCTTCCATCCCTTTACTCTCAGGTAATGCCTATCTTTGTGACTTAGGTGTGTTTCTTGTATGCAACAGGCTGTTGGGTCTTGTTTACACATCCTTTCCTTTAGTCTGTGTCTTTTTATTGGATAATTGAGTCCATTGTTGTTGAGAGAGAATAATGACCAGTAGCTGTTAGATCCTTTGGTATTGATGTTGGCTATGGTTGTGTGTTTGGCTGTTCTTTGTTTTGCTGTTTTGAGGTTATTTATTTCCTGTGTTTTCTTGAAAGTTGTTAGTTTTCTTGGGTTTTATTTTTCTTTCTAATATCTTTTGTAATGGTGGATTTGTGTGAAGGTATTTTTGAAATTTGTTTTTGTCATTGAATATCTTGTTTTCTCCATCTATGAGGACTGAGAGTTTTGCTGGGTACAGTAGCCTACACTGACATTGGTGTTCTCTTAGGGTCTGCCCGATATCTGTACAGGCCCTTCTTGCTTTCATAGTCAGGCATGATTCTACTGAGTTTGCTATTATATGTTACTTGGCCTTTCCCGTTTGCAATTTTTTAGTATTTTTTCTTTGTTTTGTATACATGCTGTTTTGTTTATTATGTGATGGGAGGATTTTCTTTTCTGGTCTAATTTATTATGTGTTCTGTAGACCTCTTGTACTCTTATAGGCCTCTCCTTTAAGGAGGGAAAGTTTTCTTCAATGATTTTGTTGAAAATATTTTCTGGGCCTTGGAAGAGGGAATCTTCTTTTTTCTTTTATTCCTATTATTCTTAGAATTTGTCTTTTTATGCTGTGTTGGATTTCTTGGATGGTTTGTGTCATGAATTTTTTAGATTTATTATTTTCTTTGACGAATATATTGATTTCTTCCATTGTATCTTGCACGGATGATATTCTTTCTTCAATCTCTTGTAGTCTGTTGGTTATGCTTACCTCTGTAGTTCCTGTTTTCTTTCCTAGGTTCTCCCTCTCCATGATTTCCTCCATTTGTTTTTTCTTTAATTTTTTCCACTTGTATCTTCATATCATGAACCGTTTTGTTGATTTCCTTCACCTGTCTGACTGTATTTTATTCCTTTGCATGTTTCTTTGAACATTCCTCTGTTTCTTTTCTTTCTTTCTGTGATTTAATCATTTCTTTTCTGGAAGCCACATGGTTTGGCTGCATCTCCCTGCATTTCTTTATGGATGGCCATAGTCTGTTTTAGAATATCTTCCCCTAATTCTTTATGCATTTTATTTGCTTCCTCCATTAACTTCTTCATAAGCTTAGATGACGATAAGGGTAGGGTCATCTTCTTGAATTTCATTTATTTTATGGTGCCTAGGGCTACTTGCCCTTGGATAACTGGGTTCTTGGGATGCTATAGCTCTTTGCCTTTTGTTGGTTGTGCTTTTTCAATGGCCTCTACCCATCTCTCTGTCTTAGGTGTTGTCTGTTAATTTCTGGTGCTTGCTGGGTCCTGGGGCATGTAGAATACACTTGTTGTGGTCCTGAAGGAGTTCTCCTCAGCTTTTTGGCTATGGACAACTGAATGGTGGTGCTTCTGAGGAATTGTCACAGTTCACTTCAGGTGTATGGACCTGTGTGGTAACTCTTGTGTTCAAGAAGGCTCTACTCTCATCAGGAGAGTTCCTGATGTTGGCTACCCTGCTGCTCCGTTTCTTGCTCTGAATTTAGTGAGCTGCAGCTGTTGCTCTTAAGGGGTAATTGTTGGGTGCAACCCTCTTGAAGAACTAGGGATTCCCACAGTTTTGTCAATTTAGCTAGTGATAACTGGTTGAACAATGGAGAGGTATCTGAGCGCTGCTGTAATGGCACTCTGGCTTTTTTAGGTGTGAGGATGCAGCTGTGTGCCCCAGTGACCTAGTCGTACTCGAGAATGGCAGGTGAGCAAGGTGCTCATGCCTGCACTAGAAGGGTAGAGCGTAGAGTCTGCATGAATCCAGAAAGTCTTTTGGAGCTGGGTGCCCTGAGTGTTGATCCTCATGATTCCCCCCATTGTGAGGTTTACTCCTGATAGGGACACCCAGACTTTTCTTTGGGGACAGCCTTTCTGTCTGGGATGGCAAGTATAACCCGCAGGTACAGAAGTGCATGTCTCTGCATTTCTGATGATTGGGTGCTTGGGCTTCTGCCCAAACTGAGTAATTTTACAAGTGGTTTACAAAATTGATCCACAGTATGCTCAACCTGACTGTAGCAAGGGAAGCCAACAACATTATGAGGAAGACAATCATAAATTCCATTGTCAAGGTGACAAAAACATTCTTGTCCCACCACCAGGAACCAATCCAGATCTCATACTAGATCATCTCCAGGCCATGCAGAATCCCTAGTTCAATCTCATTATTGCTTTCAAAGAATATCATCAACAACCAAAGGATTGAAGACGAAGCTCTCAATGTCCAATCAACAGCTGGTTGGATGAGGCAGGTCTCCTCCAATTTCCAGAAATCTTCCCGGATCAGACATGAAGAAATCCAAATCTAAATCTTCAGGCAAGAGTGCCTCCAAGTGTCATTCAGGAGAAGGTAGGAACAGAGAGTTTCAATACTCCTCATCAACTAGCCTGAGTATTGGGAAAGGTGAGAGTAAAGGGAAAACCACTTACTGAGTTGAGAGAGATTTTGAAGAAAAAAAAAAAACAATAGAAGTAGAAAAAGTGATACATTGTATAGCATTTTATTGTAAACCTTTGTCAAGTTTTAACCTTAATTTCTATTGCACTTATTGGATTATTTGAATATTATGATTACATGTAAATTATTGAAATACTTTTTTCTTTTCTAAGTATTTGAAATAAAACTCAATTATCTTTAGAATGCTTACCTATTTAATAAGTTATTAGAATATTAGCACCAAATCATCCTATGGCAATATGTAGTCTGATTTCTTAATTAAAACTTCGTAATTAGACATGCTTCTTCAGAGTCCTCATCCTTTCAAGTTAAAAGCCCACAGGAAATTTCAAAGTACACTGGCTATATATTTATTCTGGTATAAATGATAAATAAATCCTTCAATTGTATAAAGATATTACAATTATTTTTAATATTGATTAAGCAGCATTGTAATATTTAATTTTTTTATGTATCAAGAACAATGGTATAATACCTGAGAAATTATACTTAGTTATTATTTTGGTGTTTATAGTACAGATTAACTGACCAATTTAGAACTTGAAAACTCTTATGCAATGCATTTGCTTAAACTAGTTCTAGTGTCTATTGCTTTCCTTCTTTACTGTGTGGTTACTACTGCAAAATCCCTGGGTCATAAATTATGTTCAATAACTCACTTTTTAAAATTTGGATATACAGTTATTATATAATATATTCTGATAATGGATTTTCCTTTTACAACTTCTCTAAGGTCCTCCCCACGCACTTAAGTCCATACCCTCACAGACTTCCTTTTTGTCTCTAGTAAGCATTTAACAATATAAGAAAACAACAAAATAGAAAAAGAGAAACAGAAACAGATAAAAACAAAACAATACTAATAATAACCTCAAAGAAGACATACAAGAAACACAGCTATCACAGAACTATTTTTATTTACACAGAAATTCCATAAAAATGAGAGACTATAACATATAGACAAAGCATATATGGTTAAAAAAAATGTTCAAACCAAGCATTATGAGATAAAGAACCTCCAAAAATACCATGGAGTTCATCTATGTTTTTTTTATTTACTGCTAGGCCTGCCATTAAGTATGGTTGGTTAAACTAGCTAGACAGCATTGGAGAAAACTGACTTTCCCTTTGGAAGGGATTAGCAATCAGAGATCATTTCTGCATTAAGTGTGAGGCTTCTGTCCATTTCCCCACTCAGCCTTGGAAACCCAACTGGCTCAGGCCCATGCATAGTACCATCCAGTACAGTGAACACTAGTCAGTAGAGATGAGGGCTCTAAATTGCCACCAGCTCAACTTTTCCATGTTCAGTGACATATGTAGGTGTTGTCTTCAGTAATGCAGCAATGCAGCCTTACTATCCATTTGTGGAGAGCAATGGATAATGCCAGAGACAGCCTGAGTTACCTGAGTTCTTCTTTGGGACACTTTGGTACGAACTCAATTAGACATAACACATTCTTGGTGCTGAAGGTTTCATTTGGTGGCAAGATGTAGCTAGTGTAGATGTGTCTCCCCCATTATTTGGTGATTGCATTTTGATTCCTGTCACATATGTATATATTTTATAAAGCATTTATTGCATGAGGTTTCCATATGACTCCTCAATTGGCCCTTGGTTTTAGCTGTCTCTTCTCATACTCCCAGCCTTAAGCACTTTTTACTCCGTTTTCCATTTAATCCTCCAGTGAGAGTTTCTCCACTTGTCTCTCCATAGCTCTGGTATGAATCCTACCTGATCATGGTGCATAATCTTTCTATATGTTACTGGATTTTGGGTTGAAATATTTTATTGATATATACATATATGTTCTTAAGAGAAATTGCTCTATAGTCTTCCCTGTTGGGTCTTGGTGTGGATTAGGTATTGAGAGAATTGTGGCCTTTTGAAAAATAATTACACTTCATATTTTTTCTTTCTATTTTGCAGAATAATTAGAGGAGTATTGGCAATGATATTTATATGAAAGCCTTGTAGTATTCTGTGCTAAATCTATCTTTCTCTGAGGTTTTGTTGGTTGAGTGACTTAATTAGTGCCTCTATTTCACTAGAGGTTATGGGTCTAATATAATTACTTATTAGGTTTTGATTTAAATTTAGTAGGCTGTATATAAGTTTATCTGTTTAATTCAGGTTTTCTATTTTCTTGGAGCACAGACTCTTAAATTATATCGTTACAATCTCTGGGGTATTTTGTTCTGTGTTTTTCATCCACTATTTAAGCTGTAATTCTATTAATTTGGATATTCTCTCTATATCTTAGTGTTAATATGGATTAGTATCAATCTTAATTATTTTCTCTAGAACCAACTCTTCTTTTCATTTTTTCTGTGTATCGTTTTGTTTGTTTCTGTTTTATTGATGTCATCTGCGAGGAGGATTATTTCTTCCTCCCTACTCCTTTGGGATTTTGTTTTTCCTTTTCATTGTATTGCATTAAGGTATATCATTAAGTTGCTAATATGAGATCTCTCCAGTTTTTACATGTAAATATTTGGTGCTATGCATTTGACTCTAGAACAACCTTCCTGTGTCTTATCTATTTGGATAAATAGTATTTTCATTTGAATTCAATTTTTTAAAAAGGTTTTAGTTTTCAATTTCCTTCTTAATTTCTATCTTGAATCAATTTTCCTTCAGTAGTGAGTTGCTCAATTTTAACATGTTTTAAAACTCTTTATTGTTGTGTTCTTGTTTTTATGTAGCTTTAATCGGTGGTAGTCATGTAGGATGTAGGGTGTGACTTAAATTTTCTTCTTACTATTGAGGCTTGCTTTATTTTCAAGACCTTGGTCAATTTTGAAATAAATTTTATGAGCTATTTAAAAGAAAGTACATTCTGTGTTTGGGCGAAATCTTCTCTTAATGTCTGCTGAGCTTATGTACATGTGAAGTCATTTAGCTACAGCATTTCTCAGTTTAGTTTTTGTCTGGATGGCCTGTCAATTACTGAGAGTGAGGTATTGAAGTGTCCCAGTACTACTGTGTGGAGGTCAATATACTTTTTTATCTGTAATAGTATTTCTTTTATGAAGTCAGGTACCTTTGTGCTTGGTATATGAATACTTAAAACAACCATATTTCTTGGCAAATATTTTTCCCCTTTAATGACTATGTAGTGTCCTCTGTCTGTCCTGATTATTTTTTAGGATTTTTTTTATCAGATATTAAAGAGGCTACACTTATTTGTTTTTTGTCTCCATTTGCTTTGAATATACTTTTTCTTTCTTTTATCCCGAGGTAATGTCTATTTTTTGCTTTAAGATCTTGTTCTTGGATGTAGCAGAATGATGGATCCTGCTTTTTTTTTTGATTCATTATTAATTACACTTTATTCACTTTGTATCCCCCTGTGGTTACCGCCCTCTTCCGTCCCAATCACTCAGTTCCTCCCCCTTCTGCACACATGCCCCTCCCCAAGTCCACTGATAGGGGAGTCTTCTTTGCATTTCTTCTGATCCTAGTCAGTTAGGTCACATAAGGAGTGGCTGTAATGTCATCTTCAAGTGGCCTGGTAATGCTGCTCCCCATGTGGAGAGGGTAATTAAAGAGCAGTCCAATCAGTTAATATCAGAGACAGTCCTTGTTCCTATTACTAGGGAACCCACTTGGACACTGAACTGCCATGGGCTACATCTGTGCAGGGGTCTTAGGTTATCTCCATGAATGGTCCTTGGTTGGAGTATGAGTCTCAGGAAAAACCCCTGTGCTCAGATTTTTTGGTTCTGTTGCTCTCCTTGTAGAGTTCCTGTCCTCTCTATATCTTACTGTTTTCCACTTCTTTCCTAAGATTCCCTGCACTCTGCCCAATGGTTGGCCATAAGTCTCATCATCTGCATTGATAGTCTGCAGGGCAGAGCCTTTCAGAGGTCCTTGATGTCAGACTCCTGACTTGTTCCCTCTTTTATCCTCCTTCTGATGTCCATCCTCTTTGCCTTTCTGGATAAGGATTGAGCATTTTTTCAAGAGTCCTCACTTTTTATTAGTTTTTTTAGGTGTACAGATTTTAGTAGGTTTATCCTATATTATATATCTATATGAGTGAGAATAGAACATATAACATATAGTATAACATATGTGTGTCTTTCTGCTTCTGGGATAGCTCACTCAGAATGATCTTTTCCAGATCCCACTATTTACCTGCATGTTTCAAAATTTCTTTTTTTATTGCTAATATTTCATTGTATAGATGTACCACAATTTCTGTATCCATTCCTCCAATGAGGGACATCTGGGCTGTTTCCAGCTTCTGGCTATTATAAATAAAGCTGCTACAAACATGGTTGAGCTAATGTCCTATTTGTGTACTTGAGCCTCTTTTGCATATATGCCTAGGAGTTGTATAGCTGGATCTTGAGGAAGAGCTAATCCTAGTTGAGTGAGTAAGCACCAGATTGATTTCCAGAGTGGCTGTACAAGTTTACATTCCCACTAGCAGTGGAGGAGGGTTCCCCTTTCTCCACAACCTCTCCAGCATGTGTTGTCACTTGATGGCTACTTATCTTAGCCATTCTGATATGTGTAAGGTGAAATCTTAGGGTCATTTTGATTTGCATTTCCCTTATGACTAAGGATGTTGAACATTTCTTAAGTGTTCCTCTATCATTCAATATTCATCTATTGAGAATTCTCTGTTTATCTATGTACTCTATTTTATAATTGGATTACTTGATTTGTTGATATTTAACTTCTTTAGTTCTTTAGATATACTGGATATTAGTCCTCTGTCAGATATAGGGTTGGTGAAGATCTTTCCCAGTCTGTAGGCAGTCGTTTTGTTTTGATGACATGTCCTTTGCTTTACAGAAGCTTTCAGTTTCATGAGTTGCCATTTATTTATTGTTGCTCTTAGAGCCTGTGCTGTTGTTGTTCCATTCTGGAAGTTATCTCCTGTGCCAGTGATTTTAAGGCTCTGCCCCCCATTTTCTTGTAAGTTGTTTAGTGTGTCTGGTTTTATATTGAGGTCTTTGATTCACTTGCACTTTAGTTTAGTGCAGAAGGATAAGTATGGATCTATTTGCCTTTTTTCTATGTGTAGATTTTCAGTTAGACCAACACCATTTGTTGAAGATGCCTTATTTTTTCCATTGAATGGTTTTGGCATCTTTATCAAAAATCACGTGTTCATAAGTTTGTGGATTTATTTCAAGGTCTTTTATTTGATTCCATTGATCCACCAGTCTGATGTGAACACATGAGACCGGTTTGTTTTTATTTAGTGAATCATTGATGTTGAGCATGAAAAATGAGAAGTTGTTGATTTCTGCTATTTTATTGCTATTGTATGGGTTGTCCCTCTCAATCTTTTCATGCTGTCAAGAGATTTTTTTTATTTTTTATTTTTATATTTTTTACAGTTTATTCACTTTGTATCTTATCTGTAGCACCGTCCCTCATCCAACCATCCATCCTTCATCTCCTCCCATTCCCCTCTCCAAGTCCACTGATGGGGTGGTCCTCCTCCCCTTCCATCTGACCGCAGGTTATCAGGTCTCATCAAAACTGGCTGCATTTTCCTCCTCTGAGGCCTGATACTGCTGCTCCTCCCTCAGGGGAGGGGTGGTTAAAGGGCCTGCCACTGAATTCATGTCAGAGACAATTACTGTTATGCTTTCTAGGGAAACTGAGCTGCCATGGGCTGCATCTCAGCAGCGGTTCTAGGTTATATATATTAATGATCCTTAGTTGGAGTATCAGTCTCAGAGAAGACGAGTGTGATCAGATATTTTGGTTCTGTTGCTCTCCTTGTAGAGCTCCTCTCCTCTCCAGATACCATTATCTCCCCCTTCTTTCATAGGATTCCCTGTACTTTGCCCAAAGTTTGGTCAATAGATTAAATATTTATTCCTTTTATTTTTATTGAGTGTGGTAAATATCTTTAAGTTGTAATTTTATTTCTAGTGCCATATGCAGAGCTGATATCATTGTAGATAGATCCTGCTTAAATTTGGTTTCTCCAACTAATGTGGTTGATCTTTGGCTGTGAAATTTTCTCTCATCATTTGGAAAATATGTGACAGGCCCTTTCCTTTGTAGAATCTCCATTGAGAAGCCAGGTTTTATTCTAATGGGTCTGTCTTTATGTTTCATTTTATAGCTCTCATTTTCCTTTTCAGATTTTAATATTCTTTCTTTCTTTCCTTGCCTGCAAATTTCATGATTTCCTGGTTCTTAATTGCTGATAATATTTCATTCTGTAAATGTTCCACAATTTCTCCATCCATTCCTCAATTTAGGGACATGTGGGTTGTTTCCAGATTCTGAAAATTATGAATAAAGGTCCTACGAACATAGTTGGACAAATGTCCTTGTTGTGTGCTTGAGCATCTTTTGGATATATGTGTAGGAGTGGAATAGCTGGATCTTGAGGAGGAGATATTCTAATTGTCTGAGAAAGTGCCAGATTGATGTCCAAAGTGGTTGTTACAAGTTTACATTCCCACCAGCAATGGAGGGGGGGGGGGAGGTTCTCCTTTCTCTACATCCTTTCCAGCTTGTATTATTACTTGAGTTTTTGATCTTACCATTCTGATGTGTGTAAGGTGAAATCTCAGGGTTGTTTTTATTCGCATTTCCCTGATGACTAAGGATCCTAATCATTTCTTTAAGCATTTCTCTGTCCATAATATATTCCTCTACAGAGAATTCTCTGTTTAGCTCTGTACCCCATTTTTAACTGGATTACTTGATTTGTTGCTTTTTAACATCTTGAGTTCTTTATATATTCTGGATATAGCCCTCTGTTAGATATAGGGTTGGCATTATAATATATCAATTTGTCTATTATATTGCACAGAAATATCAAAATCCAAATCATACACTGAATATATTATTCTACATGGATCAATTTTACATTTTGAGAGTGATCTCAAGATAGTTTTCAAAGTCTTTCACCTATATTCTTTCTGTCTAGCAAGGTATTCCTTTTCCAGCACCTGCACATGCATAATTAACAAATTCTACATTTAGAATCTCACAGTTACATTTAACACTCAGATGTAATTATGATAAGTTTGTGAAAGATTTTCTAACTTCAACCATATAGTTCATACCACGTGTTTGCCTATATTTATAGAAGAATGCAAACAATATACATTTTGCTGTCATATGATGTTTACCTTACATGGATTCTACACTGGAAATGCAGACCACAGCAGCTTTTGACAAAATGTCTAATATCAAAGACTGTAACTGAGTTTCAGTTTATCCAAGATAGATTTAATGAACAATAACATAGAACTTCTCAAATTCATTAGAAAGTGTCCTTAATTATAGGGAAACTTACATGAAGAAATTTTAAACATATTTCATAATTTCCTTGTTTTTAAATGCTGAGTAATATTCCATTGTGTAAATGTACCACAATTTTTGTATCCATCCCTCAGTTGAGGGACATCTGGGTTGTTTCCAAATTCTGGCTATTACAATTAAAGCTGCTATGAACATGGTTGAGCAAATGTCCTTGCTGTATACTGGAGCATATCTTGAATATATGCCTAGGAGTGCTATAGCTGGATCTTGAGAAAGCACTATTGCTAACTGTCTGAGAATGTGTCAGACTTATTTCCAGAGTGGAAGTACAATGTACATTCCCTCCAGCAATGGAGGAAGGCTCCTCTTTCTCCACATCCTCTCCACCATGTATTGTCACTTGAGTTATTGATCTTAGCCATACTGACAGGTGTAAGATCATCCTGAGTGAGGTACCCCCAAAGTAGAAAGACACACCTGATATAGAGCTCATTTATTAGTGGATAGTAGACATAAAATATAGGATAAATATACACCTAAGGTAGCTAGGCAAGAAGGAGGACCCTGCATTAGATGATCAAGCCTCACTCAGGAAGCCCATTGGGAAAAGAGAGAAAACAGGGAAGAGGACAGGAGCCTACCACAGAGAGCCACTGATAGATTCTACCCAGCAGGGTATCAGAGCAGATGCTGAGATCCACAGACAAAATTTGGTGCAGGGTGGAGAGTATCTTAACAAAACAGGAGGAGATAGAAATACCTGGAGGAGAAAGGAGCTCCCCAAGGAGAGCAACCGAAACAACAAATCTGGGCAAAGGGTTCTATTCTTTGATGAATAGTCCAACCAAGAAATTTGCATGGAGATAACATAGAATCCCTGCAGAGATGTAGCCCATGGCAGCTCAGGCCACAGAGGAAGTAGAATGTCCTCTTACAGCAATCATTAATTGCCTTTAGTTCTGTGTCTAGTGATGAGTGACCTTGACAGCCCCCCATCCCACATCAACAAGTCTATTAATGCCCTTGTTTGGGTTTTGTTCTTTGTTTTGAAAAAGCATTTTTATGATCACCACATATCCAAAAGTTCCCATCCTCCACCCAGTCTGGAAAGTCCAGGGAGAACTTATCAGTTCTATCTAAAATATACATTTGTTTTAAACATGCTTGTGACATTTTAGATTTCCGATTCAGTATTTTCTATATTCATGTAAAAATAAAAACGAAATTTGATGCCTCCAAGCAGAATTCCTGCACTAAGAGCTCTGATACAGAGCTTATTTATTTTATCATTCACTTATTTGCTATTATATACTGTGTTGTGCTGGGGAATAGAATCTTAACTTGAATTTCATGCTTAGACACACAATATGCACTACTAGTGTGCTTTGCCATTCTTCCAGCTCCCAAGAAGCCATTAAGATAATGTTTTATTTCATTTTATTTAAAAACAATACAGCACAACCAAAGAGAGTCTGGATCTGCTCCAATGCTCTAATGGCTTCCTCAAGATGGTAGGCAATGGGACTTGGGTCCAGAGCCAGCTCTGCTCTGTTGTTTACTCTATCTGTGCTGTGTTTGCTGACTCTGACTCAGGTGAGCCACACAGTTGGGGAGTAGGCAGAATGGGGCCATGTCTCCCCTACAATACCAGAAGGTATCCTTTCTACAGGATGGTGAGAGTCAGTGCGACTAGCCAAAATGACCTGGAAGGTTTCGACAAGATAGTGAAACTGGGCTCCTGCGTTAGGTGACAGAGCAGCTTGTACCCAGAAGGTGTTCACAGGACTGTGAGAATGGGTGCTAGGGTTTGGAGTCTTACCTTCAGTACCATAATTTTCTATTGAACAGGCAGTGAGTGTGAACAACCAATGTCAGAGACAAGATCCATTTTTCCTAGGAATGTTTTCACCAAAGGTAGGCTTTACTGGATGGCCTAGGCTGTGTGTTCAGAGCTACAAGCTGATGTTTCCAGGAATACATCCTTAGCAGGCGGGCTTGGGCAGGAGTCTAGGATTTTTTTTTTTTTTTCTGGAATGATCTTGGTGGCCCGAAGTTGGATCTTCGCATATTCACATGGATTCTTCTTTCACCTGAGAAACAGACTGCAGGAGTTTGGAGCCCACAGTAAGACCTGCTGGTCACTCTCCTCCCAGTGCTGAGCTGCTATTTATAGACACTGTGTGGTTGGCCCTTCCATCTTGAGTTTTCCATTTAATTTGCCTTAGGCTTTGTTTTACTTGGGATAATGTTACAATTCATAAAATGTGTGTGGACACCTTCTGAAGGGACCAATGTAGATTCCAAGATTCCTTTGAGGTTATATTTGCATCAGATCCTGTGTCCACCTAACTTTAAATTTTAATTATATTTTGTTCTCATTTGAATCTTGGTCTGTGGTCATTCATAGCCATTTGCCAAAAATACTTACAAATCCACCTTGAAGTCTATAACCTTGAGTTGTTTGATATCTCTCTGATTTTTTTAAAATGTAAACAATTTTTTTCTTACAAACTTCCTTCAGAGATCTTCTCTTCCTGCTTGTTAAATGCTTAGAAAAGTGAGTTTTCATTTTCAGATGACTCTAGAGTTCTTATCTATTCATTTCTGTGTGGTATTCTAGTTGGTTGTGCTTGACTGTGAATTTCCAGGACTTAGAAAATTTTCTACTATAATTCCATTGAATGCCTTCTCAATATTTTTAGCTTTAGTTTTCAGCTCAGCTGTTGGATTCTTAGGTTGGCACCTTAGTAATTTCTCACCACCCCTATTAACACAGACAAACACATAACAAAACTATGTGTTACTTGATTCACTTCACTGTGTCTCTTTCTGTTCTTTTGAGCTTTTTAAAGATGTTCTATCACCCATTTTGTGATTAACAAAGCACTACCATATTTACATCTTTGGATTGGAGTTTATTCTTATGTTATCTGCACTGAAATAATTCAAAGCAGCACCCAGAGGCAGCTTGTTATCTCTCATCCTATCTTTAAAGCAAAGGCAAAGATTTTTGTGAAGTCTGAAATCATGAGATGATGTCATTTAACTGACAATAAATGCTTTTGTAGTAGAAAGTGATACGTATGAAACCAGCATTAGCAAATCTATGAAATTTGATGTTTATTTATTGTAATGATAGCTGTTGAAAATGGTTTGAGATGACATTTCACCATATTCTGATGTTACCTTTACATAAAGAGTAATACTATTCACCAGTTTCTTATATCTAGTAGCAATTCCATTGCCTAGTTTTTTTTTTTTTGTTGTTGTTGTTTTTTTTTTTTTTTTTTTGAGCTATTGGTCATACACCATGTTTAACAAAAATAGAAATATAAAATTGTAATCAAATAGAACTTAATTAGAAACAACTGTCTTCCCCAAAAGGGCATATGTAGATGCCATGAAATAGTTGTGGGTTACCAGAATTAAGAGAAAGTGTGGTGATGTATTCAACTAGCCTTGAGAGTCCAGAAATTCTGTTATACATCCTCCAACACAAAGGATAGTGTCTCTGTACTGCTATTAGGCTCCCAAACTGAAGAATATTGATGTTAAGAAATTTATCCACAGGACTACAATTTTCTCCCAGTATGAAATGGGGGTGAATATTATTTTAAAAGACTCACTATAATGAGATATTTCTTATTGTAGCCATATGTCAGTCTATGGAAGATTTTTTTTTTTCACAATTTAGCTCTTTTGGTTTAATACAGTTATAAAGCTACAATCAATATACTCATTTTTTTTGAGAGGCAATTTATGTCACTTCTAGATTCTAGCAACATTAAGAGTATTTAAACTATTTTAAACCTATATACCTTGTTTAATTTTTTTTTGTGATCTTCAACATTCCTATGACTTAACCTCATGAATTATGAAAACCGCACCATTCAATAAACTATCAGCAAGTAGTAGTACCGAATCCAAGTGGGTTCCATTGTAAAAGGAACAGGGACTGTCTCTGACATGAACTGATTGGCCTGCTCTTTAATTACCTCCCCCTGAGGGGGAAGCAGCATTACCAGGCCACAGAAGAAGACAATGCAACAACTCCTGAAGAGACCTAATTGACTAGAATCAGAAGGAAGGAAAAGAAGACCTCCCCTATCAGTGGACTTGGGGAGAATGATGCATGCAGAGGGTGGAGGAAGGGAGGGATTGGGTCAGGAGAAGGGAGGGAACCAGAGGGGGGATACAAAGTGAATGAAGTGTAATTAATAAAGAATTAAAAAAAGAATAATGTAAATCATCATAAAAATGTAATTACCATGAATCTTAATGAAATTGTTGTGACAATTCTTCGATAGCAGTCTACAATGTTGTATGCTGAGGGAAATATTAAAATACGATATTTTTTATTCTCTTTTAAATTTCTCTAAATTTATTTAGGATACGATGAGTCTTTCCAAAGGGAAATGAAACCAAACATTTCTTCTCCCTTTGCTTATAAAACTATGCTCTCAGGGACAACACCATTCCTCTTACTAGTGGCTGGCTCTTTGATCACCTCCCCCTCATGGGGGAGCAATGGAAACAGCCTTACCATGCCAGAGGAAGACAGTGCAGCCAGTCCTGATGAGACCTCATAGGCTAGGGTCAGATGAAAAAGGAGTAGTACTGCCCCTATCTTTGGACTGGGGGAAGGGCATAGGAAGAGATAAGGGAGGAATGCTAGAATTTGGAGGGGTCTAGGGAGGGGGTTACAGCTGTGATACAAAATGAATAAATTGTAATTTAAAAAGACATTAATTAAAAATTATGCTGTGTATTATCAAATGTATTAATTTTGAAAATGTTAAACTATGTAAAATATCCAAATCTTGGTGATCAATTAATGCTCTTTATAAACAAATTTTATGAATTTTTAAAAAAAAATTCATGTTATGGTTTTGGATTTCCTCTTTAATTTCTTTTCATATTAACTTGTCCAGTTAGATAGATGATCTTATGTAACATTTCTTGTGTAACTTTGTAGAAATCTAGCTAGTCTTCTGAAAGCATATGAAAACATGTTGCAAGAAGAATAAAGAAAACTCAACATTTTTTTAGGTAACAAACCAGAGTAATTTGAGCAATTGTGTCATCTTGAGATAAGTTAATTTTAAGACTTTAATCCAAAATTAAGAAAGCAAATAATATACTTAACAAAATTTCTTGCAGGAGAATGTATGGAGAACAACCAGACACAAACTGAAAATTCTGAATATGACTTAATATTTGTAAGGTCATTTGTGTCAGAAGAACATAGATCTGAAACAATGACTGCAAGTCCACCTATCATAATTCATGCAAGAATCACACACCCAAATCTTCGAAAAGAAGGAGCACCTAAAGAAAGTAAGTCACATCTAAATTTACTGAAAGGAGTGATATGCTGGTATTCCTTTACAATGTGTGTCTACTTAGCACTATGAAAATTAAATTAGATATTTATAAAATTCAGCAAAACCAGATTAAAAAATACTACTCACCAGTTCAAAATTTGATATTTAATTTTCTTTATATATTTACTTATTACAAATTATTTACTTTTTATCCCGTTGCAACTTCCTCCCTTGTCTCCTCCCAGTCCTACTCACCATCCCTCTTCTATGTCTATGCCCTTTCCCCAGTCCCCCGATTGGAGAGGAACTCTACCCCTTCTATCTGACCCCAGCTTCTCAGGTTTCATCAAAGCTGTCTGCATCATCTTTCTCTGTGCCCTGGCAAGGCTGCACCCTCTAGGAGCAAGTAATCAAACAGCCAGCCACAGAGTTCATGTCAGAGTTCATGTACCCCTTTCTGGAGAGCACACATTTTTAAACTTCCTTCTACAATGAATACCTTTACAGTAGAATATTTTCTCCAGGCACTGCAATGATTCTGTCAGTTACAACAGCTGAATTTATTTTTATTGTTAATGTGATATCTTAGTATATATTGACAAATCTTACATGGTGACTTACAAAATCTGCCATTTTTCATAACTTTCATTGCCATTATTTGTTCTTATAAAAATTCAGGAATTCAACATCCTCAGTACCCAAATTGCCATGTTGCAAAAACTCTAATCAAGTGGATCTGAAATGGGGAAGAATATTGTTAGTCATGGTGTAATTGTGATTTTTGGACAATTCTGCTGAAGAGAGACTTGCTACAGATTGCCAAATAGCTGACAGTGCTCTCCAATATAGTAATGTAGACCCCGAAGTCAATAATACTGATACTGAGAAATCTATCTCTAACTTCACTACTTCTTATTATCACACAGTGTGAAATATGCAATGTTATTAGCATACCAAAACAACTAAATAGATTGTAGTTCTACAAATTCAAAAATCATAGCAAGAGAAATTGTCTATCATTACGAGTTAACCATGTGGAAGTTACTTATGCATGAGGCTGTGCAGAGAAACTAAACTATCATAGTAAACTCAAAAACTAATCATTTAGCAGTTTCTTCAATTAATAAAAAAGCTTCTTCATGGAAATATTGTATACACGCAACTAATAATACAACAGTTTGGACTTGTTATTTATTAATTTTTTGGCAATTATTCAGTCTACTATTCTTTTATACTTTCTGTTAGGTACTGGTATTCATTATGTTTTATAATATATTTATTTTAATTTTTTATGCCTTCTTTTTGACAACAGACACATTCAACAGATTCAATATCCCAAAGTAATAACATTCTATATTCAAGTTGATCTGAACTGAAAGCAACCTTATCTGTTCCTGGGGAATAGTTCTTAAAGTTTTGATACAAATGTGAATAATCATTCCAAGGAAAGAGGATGTGATGTTTCTTATGTCTACTGTTATTTAATGTGATGATAACAAGAATATTACCAAACTTCCTACAGTTAACAGGATGTTTTTCTAAATATACTTATCTGTTCCATGAGTCAATAGTGTCTGCTTTGAAAAATAAACTGCTCTAGCCATAAATAGACCTCTGCTTCAGAGATATTGCCTGGCTGACTGCCAGTTGACTCTTTGAGAAGCCTCTGAATTTTTCTCTTTCATGACAACGTTTTCTCCAACAATGGGGTTGTCATTTGAGGTGCACAAACTTACACTAGTTTATCCTACGAGTTGGTTCTTTAACAGGATTTTTTATGTAGTGTAGTGGATGTACATACTCTTTTCATTTGATCCACACTTTCTGGCTAACTCAAATTCCTGTAACAGTATGAGTTATAATATTTTTTTCATTTGCCTTTGTCTACAATAGAGTTATAAATAAAACAATCCCTTGCATTACCAAAAATACATGTATTATCACAGGGACCCTAGAAATAAAAAGTATAAATATGTAATATAAAGGTATTAATAATTAATGGAAAGCAAATAAAATTGAAACTTGAACTAAAACATTAGTATTGAGCCTTAATTGCAATAATTTGTTTGATCATATTAGAATCTCCATCATGGACTAAAATTGATTGAATTTTGATAACTCCTATAAGAGTCATAGGTTATCTTTATTTCTACCTGTGAAACAAGCTAATTCAAGGCAAATTAAAGTATTTAAATATAAGTTCAATTGCTTCCTTAGGGAGCAATTCTAGGCAGTTTCACTGGTCCCAATGAATGGTGCCAGGTAAGTCTCCATGCAGGGGCAAAGAGAAAGTGTGTGTGCAGAGAAAGGACAGAGAAAAAGCAGAGAGAGAGAGAGAGAGAGAGAGAGAGAGAGAGAGAGAGAGAGAGAGAAGAGAGGAAATGCAGAAAGAGCCTCTTGAGGTGAGGAAGCTGAAGCTCATATTCTTGGCTGGAGATTTCAGGATAGAGGGTGCGGTATATCAGTTGTGTCTTTTAACAGGTAGGGACAAGGAAATGCTGGAAGAACATGGAAGCCAAGTTACCTCCTTTCAAAAGGCACCTACGCTACTTGTACTAGGTTTAAACCCCAACATCCAAGCTTTTTGTTGATCATAAATGAACAAGTGGCAGAGTATTTATTTATGACTGCTTTGTTCTGACATTGGACATCATCAATGAAGCAAGGGTTCCAAAAGCTGTAAAGTTGTCCAAGTCCAGGAAGGGCAGGCTGTTTTACTTGCTGTCTAACATTTGTGGGACCACCTGCAGCTAGGGAAGTGCAGTTGAAGCAGTCTGTGAATTTAGACCTGAGCACAGGCTTTCTCTGTACAGTTCTTGAGGAAACTCCTGGACCTATCGGGATGCCCAAAGAGATAGATGTTAGGCAATTTAGGGAAAAAGGAAACAAAATTTTTCCTTAGGTGTGCATTTGAAACTTTGATTGTTGGGGGAAGGAGTTCCCAAACCAGGGAGAAGAAGAAGGATCACACCCCCAAGGAGAAGTAAGGAGGGAAACATGCTGTGTATTGAGAGTACTTATCTGGAGTTCATTTCACCTTGGAGAGTTGGAACCAGTGTACTTCCAAATATGGGGACAAGTCCACTGTGTGGCAAACATGTCATTTACCTTTCCTACAATCCATGAAAACACTCTCCCCCATAATCTGGGTGTGACTTTTTCTGGTCTTGTCCCCTGAGTCTGGTGAAACCAAACCCGCTATTCCAAAAACAAAAACAAAAACATATATATATATATGTATAAATATATATAAATATATATTAATATATAAATATATACAAAAATATATAAATATACATATTTTAAAGTTTTTCTTTTTTAAAAATTCATTCCTTTTTTATAAACTATAGTTTATTCTTTTTATATGACAGCTATAGCCCCCTCCCTCATTTGTATCTCCTATCCCACCCTCCACCCTCATCTCCCATGCCTCTACCAAAGTACACTGATAGGGGAGGTCCTCCTCTCCTTCCCTCTGACCTTAGCCTATCAGGTCACATCAGTACTGGCTACACACTGCACCCCATCAGGGGAGGAGGAGGAGTCAAAGAGCCAGCCACTGAGTTCATGTCAGAGACAGTTCCTGTTCCCATTTCTAGGGAACACACTTAGACACTAAACTGCCATTGGTTACATCTGTGCAGGGGTTCTAAGTTATTTCTATGAATGATCCTTGGAGTCTCAGAAAAGATGCCTGTGCCCTAACTTTTTGATTCTTTTGCTCTCCTTGTAGAGCTCCTGACCCTCCATGTCTTCCTTTCTCTCCCTACTTTCATAAGATTCCCTGCTTATTATTTTAACGTTTTACCTGAAGAGAAATTCGCTTATTGTGTTGGTGGAGATTACCTTTCAAAGGGATATTAAGAAAAGCAGTTGAAAAAAAAAAAAGCATTGAAAAAAAAAAGCATTGAAGCATTGAAAAAAAAAAAAAAAAAAAAACTCCACAGCCAAAAAAAAAAAACAAAAAAAAAAATCCTGAATTATGTTAAAAAAATCCCTCTATATTATAATTAACTGTCAAATTAACTTTCCTGATGAATAATTTAATACAATTATTCACATGGACTTCAAGAGGATTTTTACAAAGAAAATTAGACAATAGAGTGACATTTAAAATAAGGTTTCTACAACTTCTTTTTTGAGCTAAAACAAAAAGATAATATTCTCTAGTATGCTATTATCATACTACTGTGATATTTGGACTTCGGAACCATATTTTAGAATGGCACTTTATTGCTGAGCATAAGAATGACACATTGAACTTACTGGGTTGTGTGAGTGCATCCATGCATATGTCATGCGTATTTCTAATAATAAAATTAAAATATTTCAGGTCAGGATCAAAAGCATAGTAATATCATCAAATAACTTTTTTTTACTGTTGCAGCCTAAAAATAACTTTCTAGTTCTATGTAATGTTTCTAGTTCTATGTAAGAAATAAAATGTTTTACAGTTCTAAAAAAAAAAAAAAGAAAAGCAGTTTTGATTTTGTCTAAGATGTTTCTAAATTTATCCAGGAATAAATTAAGCTTGCCAAAATGAATTTGGACTATCATTATCTTCTTTTTTTTTTTTAATGCAGTTTGTTCAGGAACCTTGAACAATCATTGGACCCTGGGGAAAGCCAGCCCACAGCTTAAATAGCCGCTGGGTAGCCAACCCCAGCGTGCCATGTGGGCAATGCAGATAGGTCCACATACATGAAAGCAAGCCAGATCCTCAGCCTTAGCCAAATGTGGAGTTGTTTGTGACAGAGAGCACTCACCATCGGGAAGGTGGAAGGCAGAAACCAGCTCCATCTTTAAGGTGCGGCATTATGCAACTCTCTACAGTTCCCCCTTATTTAAATATTGTTTATATAAGCAAAGACATTGATTAGGAAAGTTTTCAATTCATTAAATATATAATTCATTAGGTTCCTCTTCATGTGGAATTTTTATTAAAGAAAATAAATTATTCTCTTATACAGTACACCCCTATTACAATTTTACCTACTTATATTCCCCTAGCTCCACCCCACATCACCTCTACCACTAGATATACTCTGCCTCTGTTTTCTTTTAGAAAAGAGCAGACCTCCAAAAAACAGCAACCAAACATGGGAAAAAAAAGATACAGTAAGACAATACTAAATCCCTTATATTGAGGACAGACAAAACAACCCAATAGGGAAAAAAAAATGTCTCACAACTAGGCAAGAAGACCGAATCACACCCAGTGTCAATGTTTGGAGTCCCACAAAACACAAAGATAACAGTCATAGCATATAGTCAGATGATCTATACAGGTTATAATACAAAAGCTTTGAGAAGTATTTTATGATGTGTTTGATATTTACAATCCTTTCTTGCTTCTTATTTTGATAACAGGTAAAGAAGGCCCTATACATAATATGCTTAGATATGATATTGCTAATTACCAGCCAAATACCTTTGAACAATATGAAGCCAAACGAGGAAGAGAACAAAGAAAATCTCCATCATGGAGAGGAGGACCTCTGAACAATTCACATTCATAATTCTATGAAAGGAAGTGGTGCTAAGAATAATTATGAGAGCTGCACGCTTAGCTCAGCGGTACAGACAAGCTACGAGCCCCAGTACAACAGAGACTGGGAAACCCTGTCCAGAGAGGACCCCACAGGGAAGGAAGAAACCGTGCTGCTGGGGTCACCTAGGGAAAGTCTAGCAGCCTGCAGATCGCAGACAGGTGAGTACTCCCAGCCATCACAGATCTGGGCCCAAACAGGGAGCACAGAGTGATCTGAAACTCAGCTTCCACAGACTAGCAGGCAGGCGCACGCTCCACCAGCCCAGAGGCCTGCATTGTACCAAATACACCTTATAGGCAGAACTGTGCGCCCCAAGACACCAGAGCAGTACTCGCCCGCCACAAATTACCTCTTGGGTTCTGGGGCACAGAGCGCCAACCTCAGACCTACAAAAGACCGGGAACCCTGAGATCAACCCCCCAGATACTGCTCCAAGGAGCAACCAGTTATCCCTAACAAAACCGACCAAACCACGGGACACACATATTACAGCAGTTGTTCACTAAATTTACAGCAAGAAACCCAGAAGGAGGGTTACTGTCTCCAGGACTTCTCCCAGTTAGAGGAGAGCCCTCTCGACTAATCAGGACCACAGTTACTACCCAGGTCTCTAGGCCTGATGTGAGCTGTAGCAACTCCTGAAAAACACTGGACATCCAGTGACTATACCCAAAAAACTGAGAAGGATTCCTTCAGGAAAAACCATCTAGCTGCCAAAGGGATTATTTCCACTACAAGAGTCCAGGAACAACCAGAAACTAAATTCAAACAACTAAGATAGCCCAATGGGTAGAGGACAGCGTAAAAGTCCAACCAACAAAAGCCAGAGCAATATGGCATCTCCAGAACCCAGTTATCCAGGGACAAATAGCCCTAGACGCCCCAGAATAAATGAAATTCAAGGAGATGACCTAACATCTATGCTCCTGAAGAAGATAACAGAGGAAACAAATAAAATATGAAAAGAATTAGAGGAAGATAAAAACAAACAGATCATGGCTATCCGTAAAGAAATGGAGGAAATTAAAGACAAGGAGATTATGGCCATCCATGAAGAAATACGGGAAGCTGCAGCCAAACAGTCTGTGGCCTTTAGAGAGGAAATGCTTAAATCACTGAATGAAATAAAAGAGACAGTGGATTGTTCAAACAAACAGCTGAAGGAATTGACGGAAAAACATGAAAATACAGTCAGACAGGGGAAGGAAACCAACAAAATATCTCAAGACCTGAAGATAGAATTGGAAAAATTAAAAAAAAAAAAAAACACAAATGGAAGAAATTGTGGAGAGAAAGAACTTAGGGAAGAAAGCAGGAACTACAGAGGTTAGCATAACCAATAGGCTACAAGAAATGGAAGAAAGAATCTCAGGTGTGGAAGATACAATGGAAGAAATAGATGTATCTGTCAAAGAAAATGTTAAATCTAAAAAATTCCTGACACAGACCGTCCAAGAAATTCAAGACAACATAAAAAGACAAAACCTAAGAATAATAGGAATAGAGGAAAAAGAAGATTCCCTGCACCAAGGCCCAGAAAATATTTTCAACAAAATCGTTGAAGAAAATTTCCCCAACTTGAAGGAGAGACCAATAGGAATACAAGAGGCCTATAGAACACCTAATAATTTAGACCAGAAAAGAAAATCCTCCCGCCACATAATAATCAAAACTGTAAGTATACAGAACAAAGAAAAAATACTAAAAGCTGCAAGAGAAAAAGGCCAAGTAACATATAATGGCAAACCCATCAGAATTATGCCTGACTTTTCAACAGAGACTATGAAAGCCAGAAGGGCCTGAACTGATATCATGCAGACGCTAAGAGAACACAGATGTCAGCCCAGGCTACTATACCCCGCAAAACTCTCAGTCCTCATAGATGGAGAAAACAAGATATTCAATGACAAAAACAAATTTCAACAATACCTACAAACAAATCCAGCATTACAGAAGACACTGGAAGGGAAAATCCAACCCAAGAAAGCAAGCTACATTCAAGAAAACACAGAAAATAAAAAAAAAACCCACTACAGTAAAACAAAAAGCAACCAAGCACACAACCGTATGACCACAGCCAACATCAAATTCAAAGGATCTAACAGCCACTGGTCATTAGTCTCTCTCAATATCAATGGACTTAATTCTCCAATAAAAAGACACAGACTAACAGAATGGATGCGTAAACAAAACCCAGCAATCTGTTGTATACAAGAAACACACCTAAGTCACAAAGATAGACATTACCTGAGGGTAAAGGGATGGAAGACGGCTTTTCAAGCAAATGGACGCAAGAAGCAAGCAGGAGTAGCCATTCTAATATCTGATAAAATAGTCTTTCAACCAAAATTAATCAAAAGAGATGGGGAAGGACACTTCATACTCATCAAGGGAAAATTCCACCAAGAAGACATCACAATCCTGAACATCTATGCCCCAAATACAAGGGCACCCACATTTGTGAAAGAAACATTGATAAAAGTTAAACCACACATAGATCCCCACACACTAATAGTGGGAGACTTCAACACCCCACTCTCAACAAAGGACAGGTCAACTAATCAGAAATTAAACAAAGAAACAATATCTCTAAGAGAGGTCATGAATAAAATGGACCTAACAGACATTTACAGAACCTTACACCCAAACACAAAAGAATTTACCTTCTTCTCAGCACCTCATGGAACCTTCTCCAAAATAGACCACATAGTTGGTCACAAAGCGAGCCTCAACAGATACAAGAAGATTGAAATAATCCCTTGTATCCTGTCTGATCACCATGGAATAAAGCTGGACCTCAGTAACAACAAAAATAGCAAAAAGCCTACACATACATGGAAACTGAACAACTTGCTACTAAAAGACAGCTGGGACAGGGAAGAAATAAAGAAAGAAATTAAAATCTTCCTAGAACTCAATGAAAATGAAGACACAACATACCCAAACTTGTGGGACACAATGAAAGCAGTGCTAAGAGGAAAGTTCATAGCACTAAGTGCCTTCAAGAAGAAATTTGAGACAGCGCATTCAAGCAACTTAATGGCTCACTTAAAAACCCTAGAAAAAGAAGAAGCAGACACACCAAGGAGGAGCAGACGGCTGGAAATAATCAAACTCAGGGCTGAAATCAATCAATTAGAAACAAATAATACAATTCAAAGAATCAATGAAACAAAGAGCTGGTTCTTTGAGAAAATCAACAAGATAGACAAACCCTTAGCCAAGCTAACTAAAAGGAAGCAAGACACCATCCAAATCAACAAAATCAGAAATGAAAAGGGGGACATAACTACAGACACTGAGGAAATCCAAGCAATCATTAGAACTTACTTCAAAAGTCTATATAAAACAAAATTTGAAAATTTAAATGAAATGGACAATTTTCTTGATCGATTCCACTTACCAAAGCTAAATCAGGACCAGGTAAATCAATTAAATAGTCCTATATCTCCCAAGGAAATAGAAGCAGTCATCGAAAGTCTCCCATCCAAAAAAAGCCCAGGACGTGATGGTTTCAGCGCAGAATTCTACCAAACATTCAGAAAAGAGCTAACTCCAGTTCTCTTCAAACTATTCCACAAAATCGAAACAGAAGCACTATTACCAAACTCATTCTATGAAGCCACAGTCACCCTGGTACCTAAACCTCACAAAGACCCAACAAAAAAAGAGAACTTCAGGCCATTCTCCCTTATGAACATTGATGCAAAAATACTCAACAAAATACTTGCAAACTGAGTACAAGAACACATCAAAGATAACATCCACCATGACCAAGTAGGCTTCATCCCAGGTATGCAGGGGTGGTTCAATATACAGAAATCCATCAATGTGATCCACCATATTAACAAACTGAAAGAAAAAAAAAAACACATGATAATCTCCCTAGATGCTGAAAAAGCATTTGACAAAATCCAACATCCATTCATGTTTAAAGTATTGGAGAGATCAGGGATACAAGGCACATATCTAAACATTGTAAAGGCGATATACAGCAAACCTATAGCCAACATCAAACTGAATGGAGAGAAACTTAAAGCAATCCCATTGAAATCAGGGACAAGACAAGGCTGCCCACTCTCTCCATATCTCTTCAACATAGTGCTGGAAGTCCTTGCTAGAGCAATAAGACAGTTGAAGGAGATCAAGGGGATACAAATTGGAAAGGAAGAAGTCAAATTATCACTATTTGCAGATGATATGATAGTATATGTGATTGACCCCAAAAGCTCTACCAGGGAACTCCTACAGCTGATAAACACCTTCAGCAAAATGCCGGATACAAAATTAACTCAAAAAAATCAGTAGCCCTCCTATATACAAAAGACAAAAGGGCTGAGAAAGAAATTAAGGAAACAACACCCTTCACAATAGCCACAAATGACATAAGGTACCTCAGAGTAACCCTAACCAAGGAAGTCAAAGACTTGTATGAAAAAAAAATTTAAAGTCTCTGAAGAAAGAATTAGAAGAAGATATGAGAAGATGGAAAGATCTCCCATGTTCATGGCTTGGCAGGATTAACATAGTAAAAATGGCCATTTTACCAAAAGCAATCTACAGATTCAATGAAATTCCCATCAAATTACCAACACAATTCTTTACAGACTTGAAAAGAAAAATTCTCAAATTCATATGGAATAACAAGAAACCCAGATTTGCTAAAACAATCCTCTACAATAAAAGATCTTCTGGAGGTATCTCCATCCCTGATCTTAAGTTGTACTCTAGAGCAACAGTTTTAAAAACTGCATGGTACTGGCATAATAACAGAACAGTGGATCAATGGAACCAAACAGAGGACCCAGAAATAAACCCACACACTTATGGACACCTGATCTTTCACAAAGGCGCCAAAACCATACAATGGAAAAAGATAGCATCTTCAACAAATGTTGGGAATGTAAACTTGTACAACCATTCTGGAAATCAATCTGGTGCTTTCTCAGACAACTAAGAATAGTGCTTCCCCATGATCCAGCCATACCACTCCTAGGCATATATCCAAAAGAGTACAAGTACACAAAAAGGACATTTGCTCAACCATGTTTGTAGAAGCTTTATTTGTAATAGCCAGAAGTTTGAAACAACCCAGATGCCTCTCAACTGAAGAATGGATGCAGAAAATCTGGTACATCTACACAATGGAATATTACTCAGCAATGAAAAATGATGAAATCATGAAATTTGCAGGTAAATGGTGGGATCTGGAAAGGATCATCCTGAGTGAGTTGTCCCAGAAGCAAAAAGACACACATGGTATATACTCACTCATATAGACATACAACATAGGACAAACCCACTATAACCTGTGCACCTAAAGAAACTAAGCAAGAGAGAGGACCCTAACTAAAATGTCCAATCTCCATCCGGAAAGGCAAAGAGGATGGACATCAGAAGAAGAAGAAAACAGGAAACAACCTAGGAACCTACCACAGACGGCCTCTGAAAGCCTCTGCCCTTCAGACTATCAAAGCAGATGCTGAGCCTGATGGGCAACTGTTGGGCAGAGTGAATGGAATTTTATGTAAGAACTGGGAAATAGTAAGAGCTGGAGAGGACAGGGTCTCCACAAGGAGAGCAACAGAACAAGAAAATTTGAACACAGGGAACCTCCCAGAAACTCATACTCCAACCAAAGACTATTCTTGGAGATAACCCAGAACCCCTGCACAGATGTAGCCCAGGGCAGTTCAGAGTCCAATTGGGTTACATAGTAATGTGAAGAGGGACTGCCTCTGACATAATCTGATTGGCCTGCTCTTTGATCACCTCCCCCTGGAGGGGAGCAGCCTTACCAAGCCATAGTAGAGGACAATGCAGCCACTTTTGATGTGAACTGATGGACTAAGATCATAAACGAGAGGAGAACCTCCCCTATCAGTGGACTTGGGGAGTGGCATTTATGCAGAGGGAGGAGGGAGGGTGGTATTGGGAGGGCAGGAGGGAGGGGCTTATAGGGGAATGCAGAATGAATAAAGTGTAATTGAGGAAAAATTAAAAAAGAAGGGAAAAAATAATTTACGAACCTTAAATGACTTTCAAAAGTAGAGGAAAACATGGAATTAGTCAATTTACATGAAGCATGTCTCGGCCCTGGGGGCAATGGTCTCCTGAACTTACTCAGACCTCGGACACCACCAATGCTAGTTTTAGAACTGATGCAAGATGTTCCAATAAGGGGGTTAAGGCTTCTCATAATATTTCCTATAAGCCCACACCTGTTTGTTTATAACCCCCATTTTTATTCATTATTAACCAGATAGAGCCAAGTAATTGTGGTGATGATACTTGCTTTTTTGCCCAATGCTGGAATGCTAGTGAATTTAGGTATGCCCTGGTTACTCGCATGCCTCGCTAGGTGCCTGTACCTTTGATGCCCCTCACGCTATGACTCTCTTCAGACAGAAAAGGGATCTTGGAACTACAGCCACCACTGTTTCTGCCATCTCATTGGTGGCTGTTGTAGCTACCACCGGGGCATTAGCCATGAGTCATACTGTGCAGACTGCTCAGACCCTGAATAATCTTTTAGCCAATGTAGCTCATGCCTTAGATGTACAAAAAGGAATTAATGCTCAACTAAAAGGAGGCTTGATGGTGTTCAATCAGAGGATTGACCTCGTGTAGGAGCAAATTGATACCCTATGGCAAATAGCTCAACCTGGCTGTTAATGAAAGTATGCTGGACTTTGTGTCCCTAGCATACAACATGAGAATTTTTCCTGTGCTGCAAATCTGTCTAAACAATTGTCTAGCTATATTTTAGGTAATTGGACTGGAGAATTCGATACTACGATGGAGCAGCTGAGAGTGGCCATTATCACAGTAAAGTCTACCAGAGTGTACACAGGACTAGCCACAGGATTATCACCATGGATTGCTGTAGCCATGAATCATCTGAAGGAATGGGTGGGCATGGGAGCGCTAGCAGGCCTTCTGGTGTTGGTCTCCTTGGTTTGCCTGTGGTGTATATGCAAGATTAGAGTCTCACAACAGTGTGATGCAGCCATGATCATTCAGGCCTTTACAGCCATTGAAGCAGGACAGTCTCCCCAAGCATGGTTGGCTACCATAAAAAGCTAAAATGTTATGCTCAGGATGCGAGGCTAAGCACTGCACTCAGAGACAGCTGCTTTCGACCCAGAGATGAGCAAGTCTGATTGCATGCGGATTGATGCCCCAGGTCCCGCCTCTGAGAAAAAGGTATTGGACGGGTCTGATGCTCTATGGGTGGATGACACCTAAATGAACATCGGTACAATGTCCCAATTTATTTCTAATATCAGAGATCAGACCTCTACTCTTGCCTGATGCGTCTAAAACAAAAAGGGGGAACTGTAGAGAGCTGCGTAATGCCGTGCCTTAAAGATGGAGCTGGTTTCTGCCTTCCACCTTCCCGATGGTGAGTGCTCTCTGTCACAAACAACTCCACATTTGGCTAAGGCTGAGGATCTGGCTTGCTTCCATGTATGTGGACCTATCTGCTTTGCCCACGTGGCACGCTGTGGTTGGCTACCCAGAGGCTATAGAAGCTGTGGGCTGACTTTCCCCAGGGTCCAATGATTGTTCAAGGTTCCTGAATAAACTGCATTGAAAAAAAAAAAAAAGAAAGAAAAAAAAGAAAGAGATATCCATAAACATACAAGAGGCATACAGAACAACAAATAGACTAGAACAGAAAAAAAAAAAAAAACTCATCATGTCACATAATAGTCACAACATTAATTCTACAGAACAAAGAAAAATATTAAAAGCATCACTGGAAAAAGACCAAGGAACATATAAAGGTAGACCTGAAAGAACCACACCAGCCTTCTCAACAGAAACTAAGAAAACCAGAAAGGCTTGAGCAGATGTCATGCAGACTCATGAGAGACCTCAGACGCCAACCCAGACTACTATACCCAGCAAAACTTTCAATCAACATAGATGGAGAACACAAAATATTGCTTAACAAAACTCAACATAAACAATATCTACACAGCAATCCAGGACTATATAAAGTACTAGAAGGAAAACTGCAATAGAACAAAATCAACTACCCAAGAAAACAGAGGATACGGATATCTTCACATCAAAAAGTTAAAAGAAACCGGAATTGAAAAACAGTAACACCACTAAAATGGTATTAAAAGGAACTGGCATTCATTGGTCACTATTTTCTAACAATATCAAAAGACTCAACTCTCCAAAGAAAGACACATACTAACAGAATGGTTGCAGAAACAGGATGCAACGTTCTGCTGCATGCAAGAAACATACCTCTGCAACAAAGATAAATACCCCCTCAGAGTAAGAGAATGAAAAAAAAATTATTTTCAAGCAAACAGACTTAGAAAACAACCTGGGGTTGTGATCTTAATATCCAATAAAATAAAATGTCAACCAATAATATTAAAAAAAAAAATGAAGAGGGACACCTCATTCTCATCAAAAGAAAAATCCACGAGGAGGACATCATAATCATAAACATCAGGTGTGGGATCCCCTGGGGATGATCTGCCTGATGATTTGCTGTTTCCTAGCACAGCATTCCAGGGTCTAGGTATGTTTCTTTTTATGTACAAATCACTTAGCAATTTCCAACTTACCCGTCTCTCTGTTTTCTAGTAGATGACTTACAACTTTTTGATTCCTTTAAGGTTCTAGGGAACATTACAAAAATCATCAGGCAGATCATCCCCAGGGGATCCGACACCTGTGGACAGTGTGAGGCAGGAAATCAATGTGAGAACTGGGAAAGAGGACGTGTCCACAGAAACCGTGAAGACGCTACCATCAAATTCATTTATAATGTATGAGTTTTCCAATATGTAGTCTTATAGGAAAGGAAACTTCTAAAAACACTTAATAGAAAAGTAAATGGCAATAAAAAGTAAACTCAAAAAAATAATCATAAACATATATGTCCCAAATATAAGATCACCTGCATTTGTAAATGAAACATTATTAAAGCTTAAATCTCATATAGATCCCAAAACCTTAATAGTGGAAGACTTCAACAGTCCACTCTCCCCAAGGGACAGATCATCAACACAGAAGTTAAATAGAGAAAAATATGACACTTAAAGAGGTCCTAAATCAAACGGTCCTAATAGATGTTTACAGGATTTTCACCCAAATCAAGAGTATAACTTCTTTTCAGCACCTCATGGAACTTTCTCAAAAACTGACCATATAGTTGGTCACAAAGCAAGCTTCAAAAGATACAAGAAGATTGAAATGATCCCATGTATCCTATGAGACAACCATGGCCTAAAACTTGACCTAAACAGTAGGAGAAATAAGAAAAAGCCTACATACACATGGAAATTAAACAACTCTCTACTCAGTGACGGCTTGGTCAGTGAAGAAATTAGAGACTTTAAAAAATGAAGGCACAACTTTACCCAAACTTATGGGACACAATAAAAGTGTTGGTAAGAGGGAAGTTCAAAGCACTAAGTGCCTCCATAAAGAAGGATGAGACATCTCAAATAAGCAATTTAATGGCACAATTAAAGCCCTAGGAAAAAAAAAAAAAAGAAAAAGAAGCATACACCCCCAAGAGTAGTAGAAGATTTGAAATAATTGAACTTAGAGCTAAAATCAATTAACTAGAAACAAAGAAAAGAATTCAAAGAGACCAAGAGCTGGTTCTTTGAAAAACTCAGCAAGAAAGACAAACCCTTAGCCAAATTAAGGAAAAAGCAGAGACACTATCCAAATCAGCAAAATCAGAAATGAAAAGAGGGCATAATAACAGTCACTGAGGAAATCCAAACAATCATTAGGTCTTATTTAAAAAGCCAATATACCACAAAATTTGAAAATCTAAATGAAATGGACAATTTTCTTGATCGATTTCATTTACCAATGTTTAACTGGGATCAGGGAAATAGATTAAATAGTCCTATATCCCCCAAGGAAATAGAAGCAGTCATCAAAAGTCTCCCTGCCAAAAAAAATATCTCAAGGCCAGGTTTCAGGACAGGATTCTACCAGACCTTCAAAGAAGAGCTAACTCCAAGTCTCCTCAATCTCCTCCACAAAATGGAAACAGAAGAAACATTACCAAACTCATTCTATGAAGCTACATTCATCTTAATACCCAGACCCAACAAAAAGGAGAACATCAGACCTATAACTCTTATGAAAATTGACACAAAAATACTGAAAAAATACTTGCAAACTGAATCCAAGAACATATCCACCATGACCAAGTAAGCTTCATTCCACGCATGAAGGAGTGGGTCAATATACAAATATCCATTAGCATAATCCACCATAAAGACAACCAAAGGAGAAAACCCACATGGTCATCTCCTTAGATGCTGAAAAAGCATTTGACAAAATCCAATACCTATTTATTTGTAAAGTCTTAGAGACCAGGGGTACAAGGCACATAGGTAAACTTATTAAAAACAATGTACAGCAAGCCTATAGTCAACATGAAACTAAACAGAGAAAACCTTATATCAATCCCACTGAACTCAGGGACAAAGCAAGGTTACCCATTCTCTCAGCATCTCTTTAACATATTTCTTGAAATCCCAGCAACAGCAAAAAGACAAAGTACCTCAAGGGGATACAATTTGGAAAGGAAGAAGTCAAATTATCACTATTTACAGATGATAGAATACATATGTGACCTCAAATATTTAACGAGAGAACCCCTTCAGCTGATAAACACCTTCAGCAAGGAAGCTGAATACGAAATTAATTTTAAAAATATCAATAGCCCTCCAGTATACAAAAGACAAAAGGGCTGAGAAATTAGGGGAAAAACACCCTTCATAATAGCTACTAATAACATAAAGTATCTTTTTGTGACTCTAACAAAGCAAGTGAAAGACCTGTTTGAAAAAAACTTTGGTCTCTGAAGAAGGAAATTGAAGAAGATTACAGAAGTAGAAAAATCTGCAATGATCATGGATCAGTAGGATTAAGATAGTGAAAATAACAATCCTGCCAAAAGCATTCTACAGATTCAATGCAATTCCCATCAAAATACCAACATATTTCTTCACATACCTTGAAGAACAATTCTCAGTTTCATATGGAAACAAAAAACCCAGAATTGCTAAATCAATCTTGTACAACAACAGATCATCTGGAGGTATCTCTATCCCTGATCTCAAGCTGTACTACAGAGCTATAGTAATATAAAATTCACGGTACTGGCATAGAAACAGATTATTGGATCAAGGGAATAAAAGAGGAGACCCAGAAATAAACCTACACACCTACAGATGCTTGATATTGGACAAAGAAGACAAAACTTTACAATGGAAAAAGACAGCACCTTCAACAAATGGTGCTTGTCTAACTGGATGTCTACATGTGGAAATATGCAAATAGGTCCATATTTATCATCCTGCAGAAAACTAAGGTCCAAGTGGATCAAATACCTCAACATAAAACCAGTCACACTAAACCCGTTAGAAGGAAAATTGGGGAAGAGCCTTGAACTCATAGGCACAGGAGACAACTTCAGGAACAGAATACTAACAGAACAGGCTCTAAGAGCGACAATCAATAAATAGGACCTCATGAAAGTGAAAAGCTTCTGTAAAGCAAGGGACAATGTCATCAAAATAAAATGAGAGCCTGGAGATTAGGAAAAAGATCTTCACCAGCCCCATATCTGACAGAGGGCTAATATCTAAAATATATTAAAAAATGAGATGTTAAACAGCAACAAATCAAGTAAGCCAATTTTTTAAAAAAATGGAATACAGAGCTAAAGAGAGAATTCTCAATAGGGAAATATCGAATGGCAAAGAAACACTTAAAGAAATTTTCAATATCTTTGGTCATCGGGGAAATGCAAATCAAAATGACCCTGAGATTTCAACTTATACCATCAGAATGCCTAAAATTAAAAAATCAAGTGACAGACATGCTGGAGAGGATGTGTAGAAAGGGGAATCCTCCTCCATTGCTGATGGGAATGTAAATTTATATAACCATTTTGGAAATCAGTTCAGTCTGGGGATTTCTCACACAATTAGGAATAGTGCTTCCTCTAGATCCAGCTATACAACTCCTAGGCATATAGCCTAAAGATGCACAAGTGTACAATAAGGACATTTGCTCAGTCATGTTCATTGCAGCCTTATTGGTAATAGCTGGTGGAAAAAACCCAGATGTCGCTCAACAGAGGAATGGATACAGAAATTTTGGTCCATTTACACAACGGAATACTACTCAGCAATTAAAAACTAGGAAATCATGAAATTTGCAAGTAAATGGTGGGACCTAGAAAAGTTCATCCTGAGTGAGGTATCCCAGAAGCAGAAACACACACATAGTATGTACTCCTTTTTAAGTGGATATTAGGCATATAATATAGGATAAACATACTAAAATCTTTATGCCTAAAGAAGCTAAGCAAGAAGGAGGATCCAGGGTAAGATGATGAATCCTCAGTCAGAAAGGCAAACAGGATAGACATCTGAAAAGAGAGAAAACAGGGAACAGGACAGGAGTCTACCACAGAGGGTTTTTGAAAGACTCTACCCAGCAAGGTATCAAAGCAGATGCTGAGACTCATAGCCAAACTTTGGGCAAAGTTCAGGGAAAGAAGCAGGAGACAGAAAGACCTGGAGGGAACAGGAGCACCACAAGATGGGCAACAGAACAAAAAAATCTGAGCACAGGGGTCTTTTCTGAGACTGATACTCCAACCAAGGACCATGCAGGTGGATAAACTAGAACCTCTGCATAGATGTAGTCCACGGCATTTCAGTGTCCAAGTGGGTTCCATAGTAATGGGAACAGGGACTATCTCTGATAGGAACTGATTGGCCTGCTCTTTGTTCACTTCCCCCTGATTGGGGAGCAACCTTACCAGGCTACAGACGAAGACAATACAGACAGTCCTGATGAGCCCTGATGGGCTATGTTCAGAGGGAAGGGGAGAAGGACCTCTCCTATCAGTGGACTTGGAGAGGGTCATTGAGGGGATGAGGGTGTGATGCTGGGAATGGGAGAGGATTAAAAAAAAAAACAAATGAATAAAAAGCTTAAATCGTATAAAATAGAATGTGACACCTCTTTTAATTTTCTCTTTTTCTGGGGGCAGAGCCAAGATGGCGACTAGCACACACAGTTTCTGAGTGGTGTGATACCTGAACTTCTGAGTTGGTGAATGGAAGGACCCCTAACCCAGGAAAACCACGGTGAGGCTTTCTGAACAACAGGGAACATCGCAGGAGGTGAAAACTTTGGACTCCGGTCACCCGGGGACTTGTTTGGGGAAGGAAAGAAACGATCCTTTGATCTTGCTGCACTCCCTTCCCCCAGACCTCCTTCCTCCTCGGCACAGCAGCACAGCAGACTCATCTTTCTCAGTGCAGACCTAACTGCCTGGAGTATACAGCCACTGAGATGGAGCCCCAAGCACTTTAGCAGCAGACAAAAGCCAGCAGTACCTGTCCCGGAGTCCCAGATTCGAACAGCCTCTGCACCATCCTCCCAGGGCGCGAATCTGCTAGACCAGATCGCGATCACTAACAGTACAGCCCGCCCAATCCCACAGTGACAGAGAATACGCTATATACTCACCAAAACCAGGCAGAAACGTCATACAACCTGGACACACCAGGCGCTGGGCCTCCCAAGCTTGGAGAGCATGGCGAGGAGACCCCAGGACTTTCCAGAAAGCATCAGGACTAGCGACCCAGTCTCCAGTTACAGCGGGACTTAGCGGCGGAGCAGCACTGAACTGGCTGGGCACCACAGCCCTCCAGTTTAAGACTAACCAGGGCCAAACCAGATAACAGAGAGCCTGGTTACCCCATCCCTGCTGAAGTGACCACCCTGAAATCTCCAGCTGCAGCAAGACCTCAGAACCTGGCAGTGACAGCAGCACAGAACTGGTGAAGCACATCAAAGAAGCAGGGCCAAACCAGAGAGCAGAGAGCCCCAGATACCACGATCTCTGCCAAAAGACCTGCCTGTAAGTGAGTGCACCCTTGAGAATCCACAGTTCCCCAGATCCTGGGTCCTTCTAAATCAGAAGCCAGGCATCGAACCCCCCTCCCACGCACATACCCACTTTGGGAAACAGAGGGGCACTAGGGACATTGAAGTTCCTGCCCTGTGGGCCTAATTGAGGAGTAAAGGCAGTTAATGCCAGAAATTGCACTGCGATCATCATTAGCGCCTGCGACATATACAGTGCAGAGCCCCTCCCACACACTCAAGGGTTCAACATTAGCTATCACTCTGTCCCTCGAGACACACGTCCACGCACACTTACACACAGAGACACACACACACGCGTGCGCACACACACTTGCATTTGCCCCGTTTGCGCCTGAGTACTTTCCTCCCACAGGTACAGCTAGTACTCAGCACAGGCTGAGAGTTCTCAGCTTCCTGAAGAACTCGCCAGACACCTGAGAGAGACAGCACCAGTCTGATCTGCAGAATCCAAAAACAAACAGGGAAGGTTTCAGATCAGCCAATGGCCAGGGGTAGGCGAAAGAACACTTCCAACATAAATCAGGACATCATGACTTCACCAGCAAACCCCAAAATCGATGGATACTCCAATTCAGCAGAAGCACAGGAAAATGATTTTAAAGCCATGCTTGCCCAATTATTTGAGGCTCATAAGGAGGAAATGAACAAGTCTTTCAAAGAGATGGCCAGTCAATTGGAGGCAAAGAAAGAATAGACAATATCCTTAAAGAAACACAGGCAAACATAGCCAAACAAATAGATACACAAGTAGAGGAAAAATTAGTGGCATATAAAAAGGAAATGAAAAAAGAAATAGAGGCCATCGTAGAGAGACAGGAATCCAAATTCAAACACATGAAAGAAATGGTGCAAGGCATGAAAACAGAATTAGAATCAATAAAGAAAACACAAAATGAGAAAACCCTTGAGCTGGAGAACTTGGAGAAAAGATCAGGAACCACAAAAGTAAGCATCACCAACAGAATACAAGAGATGGAAGAGAGAATCTCTGGAGCTGAAGACACACTTGCAGAAATGGATACTTCTCTCAAAGAAAAAGTAAAATCAGAAAAGTTCCAATCACAAAATATCCAAGAAATCAAGGATGCTTTGAAAAGACAAAATCTAAGAATAATAGGAATTCACGAAAAAGAAGACTCCAGACTCCAAGGTCCAGAAAATATTTTCAAGAAAATCGTAGAAGAAAATTTTCCCAACTTAAAGAAAGAGATGTCCATAAATATACAAGAGGCCTACAGAACTCCAAATAGACTAGACCAGAAAAGAAACACATCATGTCACATCATAGTCAAAGCACTAAATCTACAGAACAAAGAAAAGATATTAAAAGCAGCAAGGGAAAAAGGCAAAGTAACTTATGAAGGTAGACCTATCGGAATCACAGCAGACTTCTCATCAGAAACTATGAAAGCCAGAAGGGCATGGGCAAGTATCATAGAGGCTCTAAGAGATCACAAATGTCAACCCAGACTACTATACCCTGCAAAGCTTTCAATCAACATAGATGGAGAAAACAAAATTTTCTATGACAAAACTAAATTTACGCAACATCTACACAGCAAACCAACCCTACAGAAGATACTAGAAGGAAAACTCCAATCCAACGAAAACAAATTCACCCAAGAAAACAGGGCATACAGATAATATCCCAACAAAAGTGAAAAGGAAACAAGCAATG
The DNA here is from genome assembly GCF_030254825.1 of Meriones unguiculatus. Classification (NCBI taxonomy): domain Eukaryota; kingdom Metazoa; phylum Chordata; class Mammalia; order Rodentia; family Muridae; genus Meriones; species Meriones unguiculatus. Next base: position 12,000,426 of record NW_026843707.1, read on the forward strand.
AAACAGGGTTAGATCACCGACTCCATTACAAAAGAAACTAACATGCATTGGTCACTATTATCTATCAATATCAATGGACTCAACTCACCAATAAAAAGACACAGGCTAACAGAATGGTTATGGAAACAGGATCCAACATTCTGTTGCATCCAAGAAACACACCTATGCAACAAAGATAAACACTACCTCAGAGTAAAGGGCTGGAAAACTGTTTTTCAAGCAAATGGTTCCAGAAAACAAGCTGGAGTAGCCATCCTAATATCTAATAAAATAGACTTTCAACCCAAGTTAATCAAAAAAGATAAGGAGGGCCACTATATTCTCATCAAAGGAAAAATCCACCAAGAGGACATCACAATCTTGAATATCTATGCCCCAAATACAAGAGCACCAACATTCGTAAATGAAACATTATTAAAGCTTAAATCATACATTGATCCTAATACCTTAATAGTGGGAGACTTCAACACTTCACTCTCAGCATGGGACAGATCAATTAGACAGACACCAAATAGGGAAATAAAAGCACTCACAGAATCCCTAAATCAAATGGACCTAATAGACGTCTACAGATCATTTCACCCAAACTCAAAGGAGTACACCTTCTTTACAGCACAGCATGGAACCTTTTCCAAAATAGACCATATAGTGGGTCACAAAGCAAGCCTCAACAGATACAAAAGGATTGAAATAATCCCTTGTATACTGTCTGACCACCATGGACTAAAGCTAGACATCAACAACAACAGAAACAACAAAAAGCCGACACGCACATGGAAACTGAACAACTTACTACTCAATGACAGCTGGGTTAAGGAAGAAAGAAAGAAAGAAATTAAAGACTTCCTAGAATTCAATGAAAAGGAAGGCACAACATACCCAAATTTATGGGACACATTGAAAGCAGTGCTCAGAGGAAAATTTATAGCACTAAGTGCCTGCAAGAAAAAATTCGTAACATCACATACAAACAACTTAATGGCCCAACTGAAAACCCTAGAAAAAAAAGAAGCAGATACACCCAAGAGGAGCAGAAGGCTGGAAATAATCAAACTAAGGGCTGAAATCAATCAACTAGAAACAAATAAAACTATCCAAAGAATCAATGAAACAAAAAGCTGGTTCTTTGAGAAAATCAACAAGATAGACAATCCCTTAGCCAAACTAACTAACAAGCAGAGAGAAACTATCCAGATCAGCAAAATCAGAAATGAAAATGGGGACATAACCACAGAAACTGAGGAAATCCAAACAATTATTAGGTCATACTACAAAAGCCTATATGCCACAAAATTTGAAAATCTAAATGAAATGAATAATTTTCTTGAAAGATTCCATCTACCAAAACTAAGTCAAGATCAGGTAGAAAGACTGAATAGCCCTATATCTCCCAAGGAAATCGAAGCAGTCATTAACAGTGTCCCCTCCAAAAAAAGCCCTGGACCAGATGGCTTCAGCGCAGAATTCTACAAGACCTTCAAAGAAGTGCTAACTCCAATTCTCCTCAAGCTATTCCACAAAATAGAAACAGAAGGAACACTACCAAACACATTCTATGAAGCCACAGTCACCTTAATACCTAAACCACACAAAAACCCAACAAAAAAAGAGAACTTCAGGCCTATCTCTCTTATGAACATTGACGCAAAAATACTCAATAAAATACTTGCAAACCGAATCCAAGAACATATCAAAGATATCATCCACCATGACCAAGTAGGCTTCATCCCAGGCATGCAAGGGTGGTTCAACATACAGAAATCCATCAATGTAATCCACTACATAAACAAACTGAAGGAGAAAAACCACATGATCATCTCCTTAGATGCCGAAAAAGCATTTGACAAAGTCCAACACCCATTCATGTTTAAAGTCTTGGAGAGATCAGGGATACAAGGCACATACCTAAAGATAGTAAAGGCAATAGACAGCAAGCCTATAGCTAACATCAAACTCAATGGAGAGAAACTTAAATCAATCCCACTGAAATCAGGGACAAGACAAGGCTGTCCATTGTCCCCATATCTCTTCAACATAGTGCTTGAAGTCCTAGCCAGAGCAATAAGACAGCTAAAGGAAATCAAGGGGATACAAATCGGGAAGGAAGAGGTCAAAGTGTCACTATTTGCAGATGATATGATAGTATACATGAGCGACCCCAAAAATTCAACCAGAGAACTCCTTCAGCTGATAAACACCTTCAGCAAAGTGGCAGGATACAAAATCAACTCAAAAAAATCAGAAGCCCTCCTATATACCAAAGACAAAAAGGCTGAGAAAGAAATTAGGGAAACAACACCCTTCACAATAGCCACTAATAACATGAAGTACCTTGGTGTGACTCTAACCAAGTAAGTGAAAGACCTGTTTGAGAAAAACTTCAAGTCTCTGAAGAAAGAAATGGAAGAAGATATCAGAAGATGGAAAGATCTCCCATTCTCATGGATTGGTAGGATTAACATTGTGAAAATGGCCATACTGCCAAAAGCAATCTACAGATTCAATGCAATTCCCATCAAAATTCCATCTCAATTCTTACAGACCTTGAAAAAAAGATTCTCAGCTTCATATGGTGAAACAAGAAACCCAGAATCTCCAAAACGATCCTGTACCACAACAGATCATCTGGAGTTATCTCCATCCCTGATCTCAAGCTGTACTACAGGGCAACAGTAATAAAAACTGCATGGTATTGGCATAGAAACAGAAAGAAGGATCGATGGAACCGCATAGAAGACCCAGAAATAAATCCACACACCTATGAATACTCGATATTTGACAAAGAAGCCAAATCCATTCAATGGAAAAAAGACAGCATCTTCAACAAATGGTGCTGGACCAACTGGATGTCTACATGCAGAAAAATGAAAATAGATCCATATTTATCACCCTGCAAAAAACTAAAGTCAAAGTGAATCAAGGACCTCAACATAAAACCAGATACCCTAAATCAACTGGAAAAAAAAAAGTGGGGAACAGCCTAGAACTCATTGGCACAGGAGACAACTTCCTGAACAGAACACCAACAGCACAGGCTCTAAGAGCAACAATCAATAAATGGGACCTCGTGAAACTGAAAAGTTTCTGTAAAGCAAAGGATACTGTCATCAAAAGAAAATGACTGCCTACAGATTGGGAAAGAATCTTCACTAACCCTTTATCTGACAGAGGACTAATATCCAGTATATACAAAGAACTAAAGAAGCTGAAAAGCAGCAAACCAAGTAATCCAATTAAAAAAATGGGGAACAGGGCTAAACAGAGAATTCTCGACAGAGGAATATCGAATGGCATAGAAACACTTAAAGAAATGCTCATCCTCATTAGCCATCAGGGAAATGCAAATCAAAACGACCCTGAGATATCACCTTACACCCATCAGAATGGCCAAGATGAAAAACTCATGCGACAACACATGCTGGAGAGGTTGTGGAGAAAGGGGAACCCTCCTCAACTTCTGGTGGGAATGTAAACTGGTACAACCACTCTGGAAAGCTATCTGGCGCTTTCTAAGACAATTAGGAATAGTGCTTCCTCAAGACCCAGCTATACCACTGCTATGTATATACCCAAAGTTTGTTCAAGTACACAAAAAGGACACTTGCTCAACCATGTTTATAGCAGCTCTATTTGTAATAGCCAGAACCTGGAAACAACCCAGATGTCCATCAACGGTGGAATGGGTACAGAAATTGTGGTAATTTTATACAATGTAATCCTACTCAGCAATCAAAAAGGAGGAAATCATGAAATTTGCAAGCAAATGGTGGGATCTAGAAAAGATCATTCTGAGTGAAATATCCCAGAAGGAGAAAGAAAAACATGGGATATACTCACTTATATAGACCTATAAGATATGATAAACATAATGAAATCTATACACCTAAAAAAGATAATCAATTGAGCGGCCATGTGGTAAGATGATCAATCCTCGTTTAGAAAGACAGAAAGGATGTGCATTGAACGTATGACAGGAGTCTACTGAGCGCATTCGAAAGACTAACTAGCAGTGTTTTCAAAGCAAAGACTCATCACCAAACCTTTGGCAGAGTACAGGGAATCATAAGAAAGAAGGGGAGTTAGTCTGATGGGGAAAGGATAGGAGCTCCACAAGGACCAAATATATCTGGGCACAGGGTCTTTTCTGAGACTGACATTCAACCAAGGACCATGTATGGATATAACCTAGAACTTCCACTCAGATGTAGCCTGTGGTAGCTCAGTAACCAATTGGTTTCCCAAAGTGAGGGGAACAGGGACTATTTCTAACAGGAACTCAATTACTTGCTCTTTGGTCTCCCCCCCCCCGAAGAAAGGAGCAGTCCTGTTAGGCCACAGAGGAGGGCTTTGCAGCCAGTCCTGAAGATACCTGATAAAACAGGATCAGATGAATGGGGAGGAGGTCCCCCCTATCAGTGGACATGGAAAGGGGCACGGTGGAGATGAGGGAGGTAGGGAGGGAGGGACTGGGAGGGAATGAGGGATCGGGACATGGCTGGGATACAGAGTTAATAAAATGTAACATATAAAAAATAATAATAATAAAATAAAAAAAGAAAAAAAATAATTTCTCACCACCCCTATTAACATAGACAATGCTATATATAACATGCTTCACTTCACTATGTCTATTTCTGTTCCTATGTGCTCTTCAACCATGTTCTATTACCCTTGTTTTGTGATTGACAAGGCTTTATAATATTTTCCTCTTTGGAATGGAGTTTATTCTTAGGTTATCTGCACTGAAATAATTCACAGCAGCTCCCAGAGACAGCTTGTTATCACAACCCATCTTTCAAGTCAAGGCAAATATATTCACGAAGTTCAAAATAATGAGATGTTATTCTTGAACTGACAAATAATGCTTTTGTAGTATCAAATGATACATATGCAAGCAGCATTAGCAAATCTGTGAAATTTGGTGTTTTTTATTTTAATGATAGAAGTTGTAAATGGTTTGAGGTGACATTTCACCCTATTCTGTTGTTACCTTAAAATAAATATTAATAATATTCACCACTTTAATATAACTAGCAGAAATTTTATTTGCTTTTATCTTGAGATATTGGACATAGAACACCAAATAGAAATATAAAACTCTAATCGAATAAACCTAAATTTGAGAAAACTGTGTTCCCCCAAAAAGTGAATACATAGATGCCATGAAATAGTTGTGGGTTACCAAAAGTAAGAGTAAGTGAGGTGATGTATTCATCTACCCTAAAGAGTCCAGAAATTCTGGTAATATCCTGCAACATAAAAGATAGAGTCCCAGTACAGCTAATAGGCTCCCAAACAGAAGAGTATTGATGTTTAAAAAAAAAATGAGTTTTAACCACAGATTGCAATTTTCTCACAGTATGAAATGGACATGAAAATTATCTTAAAAAGACTCATTACAATCAGATATTGCTAATTATAGGCTTTTGTAAGTCTAAGGAATGGTTTATTTTAACACTTTGGGTCTTTCGTGTTTTCTTACATGTATAAAGCTAGGTTCAATATACTCATTTGATTTGAGAGGCAATTATGTAATTTCTAGATTCTAGCAAAATTAATAATTATTAAAACTATTTAAAATCTTTAAATCTTGTTCATTTTTCAGGATATTCAATAGTCCTATAACTTAACCTCATGAATTATCAAGACCACACCATTAAATAAACTATTATCAAGTAGTATTATTGAATAATGTAAGTCATCAAAAAAGCATAATTGCCATGTACCTCAATGAATTTGACAAGTCTTCTATAGTAGCCTGCAATGTTGTATGCTTAGTGAAATATTAAAATATGATATTTTTTACTCTCTTTTAAATTTCTCTAAGGAGAGTTGAAATCAAACACCTCTTCTCCCTTTGCTTATAAAACTATGTTGCATATTAGCAAACGTATTAATTTTAAAAATATTAAAATATGTAATATATCCAAGTCTTTGGTGTTCAACTTATCCTCTTTATAAACAAATTTCATATGTATTTTTTAAAATTTATGTTAGTATTTTGGAGTTCCTTTTTTACTTCTTTCCATGTTAACTGGTCCAAGTAGAAAGATGGTCTTTTGTAACATTCTTATTGTAATTTTGTAGAAATCAAGCTAGTCTTTTGAAACAATAAGAAAACATGTTGGAAGAGGAATAAAGACAACTTTACATTTTTAAAATAACAAAACAAAGTAATTGAAGTAATGGTGGTATCTTGAGATAAGTAAATTTTAGTAAGTTAATCCAAAATTAAGAAAGCCAATAATATACTTAACAAAATTTTCTGCAGGAAAACATATGGAGAACAACCAGACAGAAACTGAAAATTCAGAATGTGACTTAATATTTTTGAGGTTATATGTATCAGAAGAAAACAATGCTTGTAAATCCACCTATCACATATCATCACTCAAATCTTCCAAAAGAAGGAACACATGATCAAAGTAAGACACCTCTAAATTTACTGAAAGGAGTGATATGCTGGTATTCCTTTACAGTGTATGTCTTCTTAGCATATTATGAAAAATAAGTTAGATATTTTATAGAATTCAGTGACACCAGATTAACAAAGCATCTAATAACTCATGATTTCAACTTTTTATAGCTTCCTTCTTGAATACATTTTCAGTAGAATATTCTCCAGGCACTGCAATGATTCTGTGAATTTGAATAGTTGAATTCATTTTTATTATAAATGAGGTGATATCTTAGTACATACTGAAAAGTCTTATATGGTGACTAATAATATCTGCCATTTTATAACTTTCATTGTCATTAATTATCATTATAAAAATTCAGGAAATCTACATTCTTAATAACCAAGCTGCCATGTTGCAAAAACGCTAATCAAATGGGCATAAAATGGGGGAGAATTGTGTTAGTCGTGGAATCATTTGGGACAATTGTGGGTAAGGGTGTTGATGTTTCTCTCAGCTGCTAAAGAGATACTAGGAAGACTGTCAAATACCTGACAGTGTTCTCTAATATAGTAATATAGATGCCAAAGTCAATAACACTGAAACTGAAAACTCCACCTCTAAATTCATTACTCCTTATTATCTCCCATGTGAAATATGCATTATTATTAGCATACCAAAAACAACTAAAGAAATTGTAGTCTACCAATTCAAAATTTTAGCAAGAGAAATTGTCTATCATATGGAATATGTAGAAGTTACTCAAGTATAAGGCTGTGCAGAGAAACCAAACTCTCATAGTCAACTCAAAAACTAATTTATTTAGCAGTTTCTCCAATAAAAAGGCCTTTCATAAAAATATTGTATGCACACAATACCATTACCTAACAGAAACTATATAAGAAAAGTAGACTGAAAATTGCCAGTAATAATAGGATATCAAGGAGTTTATTATTATTATTAGCAGTTTTCAGTCTACTTTTCTTATATAGTTTCTATTAGGTAATGGTATTCATTATCTTTTAAAATATATTTTGCTTTCATTTTGAATGCCTTCTTTTTTGAGAACTCACACATTCAACAGTTTCAACAACCCAAAGTAATAATGAAAACAATGTATAATCAAGTTGATCTGAACTGAAAACAACCTACCTGTTCCTGGGGTGTAGTTCTTAAAGTTTTTGATACAACTGTGAATAATCACAACCAAGAAAAGAAGATGTGATGTTACTTATGTGTCTTTCGGAATGTCATGGTTTCCTGCAAGTAAAAGCACATTATTCAGGTTCTGGGCATGAGAGCTAGGCAATTACAAAATGGAGACTAGTATCAAAATGGAGTCGGTTGTGCTCAGATTCTTCAGGCTGTCGTGTACTCACTTTGTAGACCAGGCTGGCCTTTAACTCATAGAGATCTGCCTGGCTCTGCCTCCCAGAGTGCTGGCATTATAGGCTTGTACAGTTAAGCCCAACTGGTACTTTACTTGTTTAAAACATTGTGTCTATTTGCTCCTCAGATTTGTTTTAAAAAGTTATCTTGGTTATCTCCATGCATGGTACTTGGTTGGAGCATGAGTCTCTGAGAAGACCCCTGTGTTCAAATTTCTGGTTCTGTTGCTCTCCTTGTGGGGTTCCTGTCCACTCCAGATCTTACTATTTCCCACTTCTTAACATAAGATTCCTTGCACATTGCCCAACAGTTGGCCATAAGTCTCAGCATCTGCTTTGATAGTCTGCAGGGCAGAGCCTTTTAGATAACCTAGAAACCCTGCACAGAAGTAGCTCATGGCAGTTTAGTGTCCAAGTGGGTTACATAGTAATGGGAAGAGGGACTGCCTCTGACATAATCTGATTGGCCTGCTCTTTGATCACCTGAATGGGGAGCAGCCTTACCAGGCCACAGTAGACGACAATGCAGCCACTCCTGATGGGAGCTGATAGACTAAGATCAGAAGGAAGGAGAGGAGGACCTGCCCTATCAGTGGACTTAAGAAGGGGTATGCATGAAGAAGGGGATGGGAGGGTGGGACCGGGAAGGGAGGAGGGAGGAGCTTATTGGGTGATACAAAGTGAATAAAGTGAAATTAATAAAAAATAAGTTATCTCTTCAGCTTTCCCAAATTTGTGACTACATGCACTTTTGTAAGTATCTTTGTCAAGAGAAAATAAAGCACTAAGGGAGAACTGTGTTTTCCAATGAGCAATTCCAGGAATTTTATAGTGCTTGATTTTTTAATTTAAATTTATTTATGTTTTATGAATTACAATTTATTCACTTTGTATGCCAGCTGTAGCCACCTTTCTCATCCCTTCCCATCCCAACTCTCCCTCCCTCATCTCCTCTCATGCCCTTCCCCAAGTCCACTGATAAAAGAGGTCCTCCTCCCCTTCCCTGAGACCCTAGTCTATCAGGTCCCATCAAGACTGCAGGACTGACTGCATTGTCTGCTTCAGTGGTTTGATAAGGCTGTTCCCACATCAGGGGGAGGTGACCAAAGAGCCAGCCACTGTGATCATTTCACAGACAATCCATGTTCCAATTACTTAGAACTGAGCTGAAATTTGCTACATCTGTGCAGAGGTTCTAGGATGTCTCCATGCATGGTCCATGGCTGGAGTATCAGTCTCAGAAAAGAACCCTGTGCCCAGATTCATTTTGTTCTGTTCCTCTACTTGTGGAACTCCCATCCTCTCCAGATCTTGCTATCTCCACTTCTTCATAAAACTCCATGCACTAAGCTATCAGTCTTAGCATCTGCTTTGATATTTTGCAGTGTAGAATCTTTCAAAGACCCTCTGTGTTGGGCTTCTATCCTGTTGCCTGTTTACTCCCTCTTCCGATGTCAGTCTCATCTGTCTTTTTGACTGAGGATTGGTCATTTTACCCAGGGTCATGCTTCTTGCTTAGCTTCTTTAGATGTATAGATTTTAGTATATTTATCCTATATTATATGTCTAATATCCACCTATAAGTGAGTATGTGTTTCATGTGTGTTTTCTGGGATACCTCATTCAGGATGATCTTTTCTAGTTTCCACCATTTGTCTACACATTTCATGATTTCCTTGTTTTCATTGGTGAGTAGTATTCCATTGTGTAAATGTACACAATTTCTGTATCCATTCTTCAGTTGAGGGACATCTGGGTTGTTTCCAGGCTCTGGCTATTACAAAGAAAGCTGCTACAAACATAGCTGAGCAAATGTCCTCATTGTATATTTGAGAATCTGTTGGATATATGCCTAGGAGTGGTATAGCAGGATCTTGAAGAAGCATTATTGCTAAGTGTCTGAGAAAGTGCAACATTTATTTCCAAAGTGGTTGTACAAGTTTACAGTCCCACCAGCAATGGAAGGGTGGTCCTTTTTCTCCACATCCTCTCCAGCATGTGTTGTCCCTTGAGTTTTTTTATCTCAGCCATTCTGTGGTGTAAGGTGAAATCTCAGGGTTGCTTTCATTTGTATTTCCCTGATAACTAAGGATGTTGAGCATTTCTTTAAGTGTTTCTCTGACATTCTATATTCCTCTACAGAGAATTCTGTTTAGCTCTGTACCTCATTTTTAATTGGATTGCTTAATTTGTTGCTTTTTAATTTCTTAAATTCTTATATATTCAGAATATTAGCCCACTGTCAATTATAGAGATGGTGAAGATTATTTCTCAATCTGTAGCCTGTCAGTTTGTTCTGGAAACAGTTTCCTTGGTTTTACAGATTTTCAGTTTCATGAAGTTCTATTTATTGATTATTGATTTAAGAGCCTGCAATGTTGGTAATCTGTTCAGGAAGTTGTCTCCTGTACCAATGAGTTCAAGGCTCTTTCCCACTTTTTTTTCTAATGGGAATACTGAGTCTGCCTTTATGTTGAAGTCTTTGATCCAATTTGTGCAGGGTGATAAACATGGATCTATTTGAATTTTTCTACATGTAGATGTCAAGTTAGACCTGCACCATTTGTTGAAGATGTTGCTTTTCTATCCATTGTATGGTTTTGAATTCCTTGTCAAAAGTCTAGTATCCATAGGTGTGTGGGTTTACTTCTGGGTCTTCTTTTATATTCCATTGTACCACCACTGTGTTTCTATGCCAGTACCATGGAGTTTTTATTACTATTTCTCGATCGTACAGCTTGAGATCAGGCATGGAGATAGCTCCAGATAATCTTTTGTTGTACAGGATTGTTTGAGAGATTCTGGGTTTTTGTTTTTCCATATGAATTTGAGAATTATTCTTTCAAGATCTGTAAAGAATTATGTTGGTATTCTGATGGGAATTTCATTGAATCTGTAGATTGCTTTAGGCAGGATGGCCATTTTCACTATGTTAATCTTACGGATCCATGAACATGGGAGATCTTCCCATCTTCTGATATCTTCTGCAATTTCTTTCTTCAGAGACTCGAAGGTTTGTTTGTTTGTTTGTTTGTTTGTTTTTTCAAACAGGTCTTTCACTTGCTTGATTATAGTCACAACAAGGTATTTAATGCCCTTTGTGGCTATTTTTAATGGTGCTGTTTCCACAATTTAATTCTCATCCAATTTATCTTCTGTACACTGGAGGGCTACTGATTTTTTTGAGTTATTTTTGTATCCAGGCACTTTGCTAAAAGTGTTTCTCAGCTATAGAAGTTGCCTGGTAGAACATTTGGGGTCAATCATGTATACTATCATATTATCTGCAGATAGTGATGCTTTGACTTCTTCCTTTCCAGTTAGGATCCACTTTATCTACTTTAATTGACTTATTTCTCCAGCAAGGATTTCAAGAACTATGTTGAAGAGATATAGAGAGAGTGGGCAACCTTGCCCTGTCCCTGATTTCTGTGTGAGTGATTTAATTTTTCTCTATTTAGTTTGATGTTGGCTATAGGCTTGTTGTATATTGCCTTTATTATGTTTAGGTATGTGCCTTTTATCTATGATCTCTCCAAGACTTTAAACATGAATGGGTGTTGAATTTTATCAAATGTGTCTAAGGAGATAATCATGTGATTTTTCTCTTTCAGTTTGTGTATATGGTGGATTTCATTGATGGATTTCCATATATTTTACCACACCCGCAAGCCTGAGATGAAGTCTACTTGGTCATGGTGGATGATATCTTTTATCTGTTCTTGGATTAGGTTTATAGGTATTTTGTAGAGTATTTTTGCATCAATATTCAGTAGAAAGATAGGTCGGAAGTTCATTTTTTTTGTTGGGTCTTTGTGTGGTTTAGCTTTCAAGGTGACTGTGGCTTCATAGAATGTGTTTGGTAATGCTCCTTCTGTATCTATTTTATGGAATAGTTTGAAGAGAATTGGAATTAATTCTTCTTTGAAGGTCTGGTAAAATTCTGCCCTAAATTCATCTGGCACTGGGCATTTTTTGGAAGGAAGAATTTGATGACTGCTACTGTTTCTTTGGGGAATATAGGAATATTTAATCTATTTACCTGACCTTGGTTTAATTTTGATAAATGGAATCAATCAAGAAAATTGTCCATTTCATCTAAAACTTCAAATTTGGTGGCATGTAGGCTTTTGTAGTAAGACCAAATGATTGTTTGGATTTCCTCAGTGTCTGTCATTATGTTCCCCATTTTATTTCTAATTTTGTTGATTTGGATAGTTTCTATCCAAAGTAACTGCCTTTGAGTAGTTTGGCTAAGTGTTTGTCTAATTTGTGGATTTTTCTAAAACAACCAGCTCTTGGTCTCATTTATTCTTTAAATTGCTATCTTTGGTTTCTAATTCATTGATTTCAGCTCTGAGTTTGATTATTTCCAATTTTCAACTCCTCTAGGGTGTGTTTGCTTTTTCCCTGTAGGTGTTTAGGTATGTCATTAACTTGCTTGTATGAGATGTCTCAAACCATATTTGTAGCAGCATTATTTGTAATATCCAGAAGCTGGAACCAACCCATATGTCCTCAGTTGAGGAATGGATATAGATATTGCAGTACATTTACACATTTTGGAATACTATTCAGCAATTAAAAACAAGGAAATCATGAAATTTGCAGGCAAATGGTGGCAACTAGTACAAATCATCCAGAGTGAAGTATTCCAGGAGCAGAAAGACACACATGGCATATACTCACTTATAAATGGATAGTAGACATACAATAAAAGATAATCATACTAAAATGTATATAACTAAAGAAGCAAAGTAAGAAGGACAACCCTGGGTGAGATGATCAATCCTTATTCAGAAAGGTAAAGGAGATAGACATCAGAAGAAGGGAAAAATAGGAAAAAGGACAGGAGCCTAGCACAGAAGGCCTTTAAAAGACTCTACCAAGCAGGATATTAATGCAGACGCTAAGATTCATAGGCAAACTTTGGGCAGATTGCAAGGAATCTTATGAAATAAGGGGGAGATAGAAAGAACTGGAAGGGTCCAAAGGGGGAATAACAGAACCAAAACATCTGGGCCCTGGGGTCCAGGGGTCTTTTCTGAGACTGATATTTCCACCATGGTCCATTCATGGAGATAACTTAGAACCCCTGCACAAGTGTAGCCCATGGCAGCTCAGTCTCCAAATGGGCAGCCTTGTAAGGGGAATATGGCCTGTTTTTTTACATGAACTCAGTGGTTGGCTCCTTGATTACTTCCCCCAGAGTAAGGGCAGCCTTACCAGGCTACAGTGGAAGACTATCAAAGATAGTCCTGATGAGACCTGATAGTCTAGGGTCAGATTAAGGGGAAGAGGTCCTTCCCTATCAGAGGACTGAGGAGTGGCATGGGAGTAGACGAAAGATGGAGGGAGGACAGGATTGGGAGGGAATGAGGGTGGTGGCTACGGCCAAGATACAAAGTGAATAAATTGTAATAAATAAAAAAGTATATTAAAAAATAACTCTCTGCACCCTATCAGACTACCATGGAATAAAGCTAGATTTCAACAAAAACAGAAACAACAGAAAGCTTACAAACCCATGGTAACTGAACACTTCTCTACTGACTGGAAAAAAAAAATTGGATCAAGGCAAAAAGAAGAAAGAAATTAATGACTTTCTAAAATTAAATTAAAATGAACATTCAACATAACCAAATTTGTGAGACACAACACAAGTAGTGGTAAAAGGGAAATTCATAGTAGTATGTGTTTATGTACAAAAAAAAGAGAGATATCATACTAGAACTTAACAGCTGACTTGAACGCTCTAGAATAACAATTCTCAAGCTGTGGGTCATGACCTCTTTGGAGGTCACAATTCAAATATCCTACATACCATATATTAACATTTGTTATTCTTAATAGTAATAAAATTGCAGTTATGAAATCATAACAAAATAATGTTATGGTTGGGGGTCACCACAAAATGAGGAAGTATATTAAAGGATCACCATGTCAGGAAAGTAGAGAACTACTGGTCTGGAATAAAAAGAAGTAATCACACTTAGGAAGAGTAAAGTACAAAAATAATCAAACTCCAGGCTGAAATCAGTAAAACAGAAACAAGGAAAACAATGCAAATATAAATTAATAAACAATTAATAAAACAAATAACTAATTAATTAACAAATATTTGATTCTTTGATAAAATCAAGATGGAAAAACCCTTATCCAAACCAACTAAAAAGCAAACAGAAAATATCAAAATTAACAAAATCAGAAACTAAAAGTGGGACATAACAACAGACACAAAGGCTATCCAGAGAATTATAAGGACATACTCTTAAAGCCGTATTCCCACAAATTGTGAAAAATAAAAGAAATTGATAATTTTCTCAATAGGTACTATTGCACAAAGTTAAAGCATGGTCAGATAAGCAATTTGAGTATATATATATATACATATATATATATATATATGTTAGTGAAACGGAAGCAAACAATAAAAGGCTCCCAACCAAAAAGGGAATAGGGTCAGATTAGGGTCAGATGGAATTAGCACAGAATTCTATCAGCCATTCAAAGAAGACCTAACACCAATACTGCTGAAATTATTCCACAAAACAGAGATAGAATAAACATTGCACAATACATTTTAGGAGATATCAATTACCCTGATATCCAAACCACATGTAGACTAAACAAACAAAGAGGATTATATGTCAATTTACCTTATGAATGTAGATACAAAAATACTTAATAAAATACTCGCAAACCAAATCTAAGATCACAGCAGAAAAATCATTTTCCATGATCAAGTAGGCTTCACCCCAGAGATTCAGGGTTGGTTCCATGTGCAAAAATCAGTCAATGTAATCGACCATATAAGCAAAATGAAATAAAACATAATAAAACACATGATCATCTCATTAGATGCAGAAATGGCCTTTGGCAAACTCTAATAACTCTCCATAATAAAAGTGCTGGAATGATTTGGGATACACAGGTCATACATACACATAAAAAAGGGAGTTTTCATCAAGCTTATAGTCAATATAAAATTAAATGGATGTAAACTCAAGCAATTCCACTATAATCAGAAACATAATATAGTTGCCCACTCTTTAAATTTATTCAGTATATTACTTGATGTCTTAAGTAGAACAATCAGACAACTGAAAGAGATCAAGGATATAGGAGTTAGCAAGAAAGAAATCAAATACTTTTTGTTTACAGATAGTATGATAGTATACTTGAGTGAGATTAAAATCACCACCAATTATCTCTGACAGCTTAGAAACACTTTCAGGGAAGAAGCCACATACAAACCTAACTCAGAAAAACCAGTAGCCATTCTATATACATATATATTTAAAAACAGACTGAGAAAGAAATCAAGAAAATAACACCTTTCACAATAGCTTCAAATAGTATAAAAGAACTTGGGGTAACTCTAACCAAGCAACTAAAAGACTTATTTAATTAAAAACTTTAAATCTTTGAGGAAACATGTTGAAAAAAAAAAAGATCTCCCATGCTAATGGCTCCACGGGATATTGAAAGGACAATTCTCAACTGCATATGGAAACACAAAAATCCATGATAATTAAAATAATCCTGAATCATAAAAGAACTGCTGGAAGTCTCACCATTCCTGATTTCAAGTTGTACTACAAAGCTATAGTAATAAAAATTACATTATATTGGTGGAGAAACAAACAAGTTGACTGATGTATTCAAATTGAAGGCATAGCCATAAATCAACACAGCTATTAATATCTGTTTCTCAATTAAAAAAAAAAACAAAACAGAAATACACACTGTAAAAAAAGATGGCATCTTCAAAAAATGTTACTGGTTCAATTGGATGTTTAAATGTAGAATACAAATATATCAGTACTCATCACCTTTTATAAAACTCAAGGTCATGTGGATCTAAGATTTCTACATAAAAACAGGTACACAAACTCTGATAGAAAACAGAGGCATAACCTTGAACTCATTAGCACACGAGAAGACTTTCTGGAGGCAAAACTGATAGAATAGACAATAAAATCAACAATTAATAAAAGGGACCTCATGAAACTGAAAAGCTTCCGTAAGGCAAGGAATAACACTATTCTGATTATGCAGCAGCCTACAGAATGGGAAAGATTTTTACCACCTTCACATCTGATAGAAGGCAAATATCCAAAATGTGTAAAGAACCCAAGAAACTAGATATAATAAACACAAATAATCCAATCAAAAAATGGAGTGAATATCAAAATAGAATTTTCAATAGAGGAATCTGAAATGGCTAAGAAACACTTAAAGAAATATTCAACATCCCTAGCCATTAGGGAAACGCAAATCAAAACTACCTTAAAATCTTATACCTGTCAGAATGGCTAAGATCAATAACAGAAGTGACCAAATGCTTATGAGAATATGGAGTAAGGGAAAACAGTCATCCATTGCTGATAGGAGTATAAGCTTGTAAAGTAACTATGCAAATCAGGTTGGCAGTTCCTCAGGAAAATGGGAATTGATCTACCTCAAGAACCAGACAGACCATTCTTGGGCACATACCTGAAGGATGCTCTAATCTACCACAAAGACACTTGCTCAACCATATTTATTACTATTGCATTCAATTGCCAGAAACTGGAAACAGCCTAGATGTCTGCCAACAACAAAAGAAAAAGGAAGAAAGAAAGAAAGAAAGAAAGAAAGAAAGAAAGAAGGAAGGAAGGAAGGAAGGAAGGAAAGAAAAGAAAAGAAAAGAAAAGAAAAGAAAAGAAAAGAAAAGAAAAGAAAAGAAAAGAAAGAGTTAATGCCCTACCTTCTGCAACATGTGTTTTCTATACCCTGCCCTCTAGCTAGGTGTGTAGTTTCTCTCCCAGGGGCTCTTCATTATATATATAATCCAGACATCTTGGTTGTCTCCTTTCTGCCCTTTCTCCCTCTTTCCCCCTTCCTGGACTCTCTTGCCCTCCCCTCCCCACAGCATGCACTCCCCTTCCCCTTCCTCTTCACCGTCCCTCACTACTTCCAATAAAACTGTATTTATATAATATAGATTTTTCTTGCCATGAGTTCATTCTATTTTATTAATCAATAAGAAAGAAAAGAAAGAAAGAAAGAAAGAAAGAAAGAAAGAAAGAAAGAAAGAAAGAGAAAATATAGTGCATCTACACAATGGAATATTACTCAGCTGTTGAAAAAAATTGACATTAGGAAATTTGCAGGCAAATGGATTTAACTTAAAAGAAAATCACACTGAGTGTGGTAGCCCAGACCCATAAAGCTCAACATGGTATGTATTCACTCTTACAAATGATAATTCACCTAAAATTTTTAGACCCAGAAAAGTTAGGTATAGAGTAAGGGACAAGAAAGGGGAAAGTAAGATAGTGGTGGGGATAGAAATGGGAGCATTGGAGAGGATGGAGAGGAGAGAAAGGGTTGATGGAAGTAGTGATGAAGAGAGACAGCTGGAATTAAGAATTAAGAGAAAACAGGAAACAAGACAGGAGCCTACTATAGAGGGTCTCTTAATGATTCTACCTAGCAGTATATCAAAGGCAGATACTGAGAATCATAACCAAACTTTTGGCAGAGTGCAGGGAATCATATGAAAGAAGGGGATATTAGTAAAACCTGGAAAGGACAGTAGCTCCACAAGGACCAAATACATTTAGGCACAGGGGGCTTTTCTGAGACTGATTCTCCAACCAAGGACCATGCATGGATATAACCTAGAACCCCTGCTCAGATGAAGCTCATGGCAGGTCAGGATTCAAGTGGGTTTACCTAGTAAGGGGAACAGGGACTGTCTCTGACATGTACTCCGTGGCAGGCTTTTTGACACCTCCCCCCGAGCAAGGAACATCCTTGCAAGGACACAGAGGAGGACATTGCAGCCAGTCCTGATGAGACCTGATAAACTGGGGTCAGGTGGGAGAGGAGGAGGACCTCCTCTATCAGTGGACTTAGAGAGGGGCAGGGAGGAAATGAAGGAGGGAGGGTAGTATTGGAAGGGAATGAGGGAGAGGACTTCAGCTGGGATACAAAGTGAATAAACTGTAATTAATATAAAAAAAATAAAAATTTAATTAAAAAAGAATTATTTCAGGGATGATATCGGAACCTAAGTGAAGTCAGCACTTCCTAAAACATATGAAGTAGATCCTTATGAGGTCTCCAAATAATGGTGGAAACAGAGTCCTAACTGGCCAGTTTTCTCAGCTAAGGAGTCTTCCAGTACTAGTACTTGGTTGTATTTAATTGAATTGTTGACCAACATGGTCACATGGATATCTTTAAACATCTCAAATTGTTTGCCAAGACGATGGGTTACTCTCAGACTAACAGTATGCATTCTATTGCTGAGGACAACACTAACAATGCTCACTTAACTTGGAAATCTCAATCTGATACCTCCTACATGAGACCTTCCCCTCTACATTCTGGTATCTTTAGTATAGGATGGTACTGTGCTGGCTACCATAAAAGTAAAAAAAAAAAATATCAACAGAGCCACAAAACCTTTGACTTATGATCTGTCTTTACTGTAAGATATGCTAAGGTAAAGCAGCAGAAAACTCATGGGAATGGGAGGCCAATGTTTAATTTCACTTAAGGCCCAGTCCATTAGAGGAATCCCATTTCCAACACTTCATGGGTAAACAAAAACTAGAGACCAGTTTGCCCAACGACATAGGGTAAAAACAAATAATACTAATCTAGAAAATCAATGAAATGATTCCCAGTGATGTGCTGCTATATTCATAGAAAAGTGTCTTTAGTATTCTTCATCAGAGAAGCTTCTTCCTGCATCATAAAGAAAGAGATACAGACACTGACCATGAGAAATTATTCAGAGACAAAGTTGGAACAGATATCTCTAGAAGGCATGTCTTCATTAAATCACTTCCCTCAGAGCTCTCGGAAATCCCTGAAAGTATAGACAAAGGAGACTATGAAAGAGCCAGAGGGGAAGGAGGACACCAGCAAAATAAGATCCTCCAAATCAAATACACATAGTACATATGAGATCATTGCTACTGAGACAACAATCATAGGGCCATCACTGCTTCCTTTGATTATATATTACAGATATTAGCTTAGTATTTTTATGAGTTTCCTGACTGGGAGAATAAGTTGGTCTCTGACTCTTGTGCATGCTCTTAGAACTCTTTCCTTTCTGATGAGTTACAGTGTCCAGTTTTAATGTAACAGTATTTTCTTCACCTTATTATATTTTATTTTGTCAGGTTTGTTTATTATCTCTAGAAGCCTGTTCTATTCTATTGAGAGACAGAAAGGGGATAGATCTAATGGGTAGGGAAGATAGAAAGGAACGAAGAGGAATAGAGGGAGGAGAAAAATATAATCAGGACATACTGTATAAGGAAAGAATCTTTTATCAATAAAAGAAAGAAAGAAAACCAAAGGGAATTACTTTTATGGTGATCATAAATATCACTCTAACTGAAAATGTATTAGGTTATTAAGCCCAGCAGACTGTTTTTTTTTAATATAGGATAATTATATGCACATTATATTCATATCCATTAATGTGATCATGGACACCTCATATACCTTTTGGAAACCTTGCAGAAAATAAAGAAGTCATAAGCATGATAAATTATCAAGTTCAGCTGGATTTCAAGAAACATAATTTTACCTTGAAATCAATTCATCACCTTTACTGTCTGACTAGATTAATACCACATCAACAACGTTTCCTTTGGGAGAGATCTAGTTTTAAGTCAAAATTTTATTTCAACCTATTGTATGGTTTTGCCTTTGTGCAAAAATCAAGTATCAGAGTCTTCTATTTAATTATGGTTATCCATTAGTTTGTTAATATGCCAGTACAATGCAGTTTATATTACTGTGGCTCTATAGTATGCATTGAGATCAGGTATGGTAATACTTCCAGAGGATTTGTTTTCATACGGGATATTTTTTTAAACAGTTTTGGGTATTGTGCTTTCCCATATGAAATTGAGAATTGTTGTTTCAAGTTCTGTAAAGAATTCAGTTGGTATTTTGATGGGAATTGAATTGAATCTGTAGATTGCTTTTGGTAGAATGGCCATTTTGACTCTATTAACCCTACTGATTCATGAGCATGGGAGATGTTTTAATCTTCAGGTATCTTCAATTTCTTTTTTTATTATTATTAATTACACTTTATTCATTTTGTATCCCCCATAAGCCCCTCCCTCCTCCCCTCCCGATCCCACCCTTTTTCCCCTTTCTGCATGCATGCCCCTCCCAAGTCCACTGATAGGGGAGGTCTTCCTCTCATTCTTTCTGATCTTAGACTATCAGTTCTCATCAGAAGTGGCTGCATTGTCATTTTCTGTGGCCTGGTAGGGCTGCTTCCCCCTCAGGGGGAGGTGATCAAAGAGCAGGCCAATCAGATTATGTCAGAGGTAGTCCCTCTTCCCATTCATTACTATGTAACCCACATGGACATTGAACTACCATAGGCTACATCTGTGCAGGGGTTCTAGGTTATCTCTATGAATAGTGCTTGGTTAGAGTATGAGTCTCTGGGAAGTTCCATGTGTTCAAATTTTCTTGTTCTGTTGCTCTCCTTGTGGAGTTCCTGTCCTCTCCAGATCTTACTATTTCCCACTTCTTACATAAAATTCCATTCACTCTGCCTGACAGTTGGCCATCAGGCTCAGCATCTGCTTTGATAGTCTGCAGGAGAGAGGCTTTCAGAGGCCCTCTGTGGCAGGTTCCTAGGTTGTTTCCTGTTTTCTTCTTCTGGCTTTCAGAGGCCCTCTGTAGCAAGTTCCTAGGTTGTTTCCTGTTTTCTTCTTCTTCTGATGTCCATGCTCTTTGCCTTTCAGGATGGGGATTGAGCTTTTTAATTAGGGTCCTCTCTTTTGCTTTGTTTGTTTATATGTACCGATTTTAGTGGGTTTATCCTATGTTGTATGTTTATATGAGTGACTATATACCGTGTGTGTCTTTTTGTTTCTGGGACAACTCACTCAGGAGGATCCTTTAAGGGTCCCACCATTTACCTGCAAATTTCATGATTTCCTTATTTTACATTGCTGAGTAATACACACTTGTATAGATGTACCACAATATCTGCATCCATTCTTCAGTTGAGGGGCATCTGGGCTGTTTCCATCTTCTGGCTACTACAAATAAAGCTGCTACAAACAAGGTTGAGCAAGTGTCCTTCTTGTGTACTTGAGCCTCTTTTGGATATATGCCTAGGAGTGGTATGGCTGGATCTTGGGGAATCACTATTCCTAGTTGTCTGAGAAAGCACCAGATTGATTTCCAGAGTGGTTGTACAAGTTTACATTCCCACAAGCAGTGGAGAAGTGTTCCCCTTTCTCCACAACCTCTCAAGCATGTGTTGTCACTTGAGTTTTTGATCTTGGCCATTCTGATGGGAGTAAGGTGAAATCTTAGGGTTGTTTTGATTTGCATTTCCCTAATGGCTAATGAGGTTGATCATTTCTTTAAATGCTTCTCTGCAATTCGATATTCCTCTACAGAGAGTTCTCTGTTTAGCTCTGTTCCACATTTTTTTAAGTGGATTACTTGGTTTGCTGCTTTTCAGCTTCTTTAGTTCTTTATATATACTAGATATGAGTCCTCTGTCAGATAAAAGGTTGGTGAAGATTCTTTCCCAAAAAGGCCAAGTAACATATAATGGCAAACCCATTAGAATCACACCTGACTTTTCAACAGAGATTATGAAAGCCAGAAGGGCCTGGACTGATATCATGCAGACCCTAAGAGAACACAGATGTCAGCCCAGGCTACTATACCCTGCAAAGCTCTCAGTCCTCATAGACTGAGAAAACAAGATATTTAATGACAAAAACAAATTTCAACAATACCTACACACAAATCCAGCATTACAGAAGACACTGGAAGGGAAAATAACCCCCCCCAAAAAATAGCTTCTTTCAAAAAAACACAGGAAATAATTAACCTTACTACAGTAAAACAAAAAGCAAACAAGCACACAACCTTATGACCACAGCCAACATCAAACTCAAGGGATCTAACAGCCACTGGTCATTAATCTCTCTCAACATCAATGGACTCAACTCTCCAATAAAAAGGCACAGATTAACAGAATGGATATGTAAACAAAACCCAGGAATCTGTTGCATACAAGAAACACACCTAAGGCACAAAGATAGATATTACCTGAAGGAAAAGGGTTGAAAGATGACCTTCCAAGCAAATGGACCCAAGAAGCAAGCAGGAGTAGCCATTCTAACATCTGATAAAATAGACTTTCAACCAAAATTAAGAAAAAGAGATGGGGAAGGACAATTAATACTCATCAAAGGAAAATTCCACCAGAAGACATCACAATCCTGAACATCTATGCCCCAAATAAAAGAGCACCCACATTTGTTAAATAAACATTGATAAAATTTAAACCACATAGAGATCCCCACACATTAATAGTTGGAGACTTCAACAGCCCACTCACAACAAAGGACAGGTCAACAAAACAGAAATTAAACAAAGAAACAATGTCTCTAACAGAGGTCATGAATCAAATGGACCTGACAGACATTGACAGAACCTTACACCAAACACAAAAGAATTTACCTTCTTCTCAGCACCTCATGGAACCTTCTCCAAAATAGACCATATAGTTGGTCACAAAGCAAGTCTCAATGTATGCAAGAAGATTGAAATAATCCCTTGTATCTTGTCTGATCATCATGGAATAAAGCTGGACCTCAACAATAACAGAAATAGCAAAAATCTTACACACACATGGAAACCGAACAACTTGTTACTAAATGACAGCTGACTCAGGGAAGAAATAAAGAAAGAAATTCAAGTCTTCCTAGAAATCAATGAAAATGAAGACACAACATACCCAAACTTGTGGGACACAATGAAAGCAGTGCTAAGAGGAAAGTTCATAGCACTAAGTGCATTCAAGAAGAAATTTGAGACAGCTCATTCAAGCACCTTAATGGCTCACTTAACAACCCTAGAAAAAGAAGAAGCAGACACACCAAGAAGGTGTAGATGGCTGGAAATAATCAAACTCAGGGCTGGAATCAATCAATAGGAAACAAATAAAACAATTCAAAAAATCAATGAAACAAAGAGCTGGTTCTTTGAGAAAATCAACAAGATCAACAAACCCTTAGCCAAGCTAACTAAAATGCAGAGAGACACCACCCAAATCAACAAAATCAAAAATGAAAAGGGGGACATAACTACAGACACTGAGGGAATCCAAACAATCATTAGGACTTACTTCAAAAGTTTATATGCCAAAAATATTGAAAATCTAAACGAAATGGACAATTTTCTTGATCGATTTGACTTACCAAAGCTGAATCAGGACCAGGTAAATCAATTAAATAGTACTATATCCCCCAAAGAAATAGAAGCAGTCATCAAAAGTCTCCCAACCAAAAAAAAAGCCCAGGACCAGAGGGCTTCAGTGCAGAATGCTACCAGACCTTCAAAGAAGAGCTAACACCAATTCTCTTCAAACTATTCCACAAAATAGAAACAGAAGGAACATTACCAAACTCATTCTATGAAGCCACAGTCACCTTGGTACCTAAACCTCACAAAGACTCAACAAAGAAAGAGAATTTCAGGCCAATTTCCCTTATGAACATTGATGCAAAAATACTTAATAAAATACTTGCAAACCGAATCCAAGAACACATCAAAGATATTATCCACTATGACCAAGTAAGCTTCATCCCAGGTATGTAGGGGTGGTTCAATATACAGAAATCCATCAATGTGATCCACCACATAAACAAACTGAAAGAAAAAAAAAAACACATGACAATCTCCCTAGATGCTGAAAAACCATTTGACAAAATCCAACATCCATTCATGTTTAAAGTATTGGAGAGATTAGGGATACAAAGCACATATCTAAACATAGTAAAGGTGATATACAACAAGCCTATAGCCAATATCAAATTGAACGGAGAGAAACTTAAAGCAATACCACTGAAATCCGGGACGAGACAAGGCTGCCCACTCTCTCCATATCTCTTCAACATAGTGCAGGAAGTCCTTGCTAGAGCAATAAGACAGTTGAAGGAAATCAAGGGGATAGAGATAGGAAAGGAAGAAGTCAAACTATCACTGTTTGTAGATGATATGATAGTATACCTGAGTGACCCCAAAATGCTACCAGGGAATTCCTACAGCTGATGAACACCTTCAGCAAGGGGGCCGGATACAAAATTAACTCAAAAAAAATCAGTAGCCCTCCTATATACAAAAGACAAAAGGGCTGAGAAAGAAATTAGGGAAACAACACCCTGCAAAATAGCCACAAATGACATAAAGCACCTTGGTGTAAGCCTAACCAAGCAAGTCAACGACTTGTATGAAAAAATTTTTCAAGTCTCTGAAGAAAGAAATAGAAGAAGATATGAGAAGATTGAAAGATCTCCCATGCTAATAGCTTGGCAGGATTAACATAGTAAAAATGTCCACCTTACCAAAAGCAATCTACAGATTTAATGTAATTCCCATCAAATTACCAACACAATTCTTTACAGACCTGGAAAGAAAAATTCTCAACTTCGTATGGAATAACAAGAAACCCAGCATTGCTAAAACAATCCTTTACAATACAAGATCTTCTGGAGGTATCTCCACTCCTGATCTCATGCTGTACTATAGAGCAACAGTTATAAAAACTGCATGGTACTGGCATAGAAACAGAACACTGGATTAGTGGAACCGAACAGAAGACCCAGAAATAAAGCCACACACTTGTGGACAATTAATTTTTGACAAAGATGCCAAAACCATAAAATGAAAAAAAGATAGCATCTTCAACAAATGGTGCTGGTCCACCTGGATGTCTACATGTAGAAAAATGAAAATAGAACCATACTTATCAGTCTGCACAAAACTAAAGTCCAAGTGGATCAAAGAACTCAACATAAAACCAGACACATTCAGTCGGTAGAAAAAAAAAGTGAGGAATACCCTATAACTCATTGGTACAGGAGAAAACTTCCTGAACAGAACACCAACAGCACAGGCTCTAAGAGCAACAATCAATAAATGGGACCTCATGAAAATGACAAGCTTCTGTAAAGCAAAGGACACTGTCATCAAAACAAAGTGACTGCCTACAGATTGGGAAAGAATCTTCACCTACCATTATCTGACAGAGGACTCATATCCAGTATATATAAAGAACTAAATAAGCTGAAAAGCAACAAACCAAGTAATCCACTAAATATACAAGAGAACTCCAAGTAGACTAGACCAGAAAAGAAACACATCACGTCACATCATAGTCAAAACACTAAATCTACAGAACAAAGAAAAGATATTAAAAGCAGCAAGGGAAAAAGGCAAAGTAACTTATGAAGGTAGACCTATCGGAATCACACCAGACTTCTCATCAGAAACTATGAAAGCCAGAAAGGCATGGGCAAGTATCATAGAGGCTCTAAGAGATCACAAATGTCAACCCAGACTACTATACCCTGCAAAGCTTTCAATCAACATAGATGGAGAAAACAAAATTTTCCATAACAAAACTAAATTTACGCAATATCTACACAGCAAACCAACCCTACAGAAGATACTAGAAGGAAAACTCCAATCCAACGAAAACAAATTCACCCAAGAAAACAGGGCATACAGATAATATCCCAACAAAAGTGAAAAGGAAACAAGCAATGAAACAAGGTTAGATCACCGACTCCATTACAAAAGGAACTAACATGCATTGGTCACTATTATTTATCAATATCAATGGACTCAACTCACCAATAAAAAGACACAGGCTAACAGAATTGTTATGGAAACAGGATCCAACATTCTGTTGCATCCAAGAAACACACCTATGCAACAAAGATAAACACTACCTCAGAGTAAAGGGCTGGAAAACTGTTTTTCAAGCAAATGGTTCCAGAAAACAAGCTGGAGTAGCCATCCTAATATCTAATGAAATAGACTTTCAACCCAACTTAATCAAAAATGATAAGTAGGGGCACTATATTCCCATCAAAGGAAAAATCCACCAAGAGGACATCACAATCTTGAATATCTATGCCCCAAATACAAGAGCACCGACATTCGTAAATGAAACATTATTAAAGCTTAAATCATACATTGATCCTAATACCTTAATAGTGGGAGACTTCAACACTCCACTCTCACCAAGGGACAGATCAACTAGACAGACACCAAATAGGGAAATAAAAGCACTCACAGAGACCCTAAATCAAATGGACATAATAGTCGTCTACAGATCGTTTCACTCAAACTCAAAAGAGTATACCTTCTTTTCAGGTCCACATGGAACCTTCTCCAAAATAGACCATATAGTGGGTCACAAAGCAAGCCTCAACAGATACAAAAGGATTGAAATAAGCCCTTGTATACTATCTGACCACCATGGACTAAAGCTAGACATCAACAACAACAGAAACAATAAAAAGCCGACACGCACATGGAAACTGAACAACTTACTACTCAAAACAACCCTGAGATTTCACCTTACACCCATCAGAAAGACCAAGATGAAAACCTCAAGTGACAAAACATGCTGGAGAGGTTGTGGAGAAAGGGGAACGCTCCTCCACTGCTGGTGGGAATGTAAACTTGTACAACCTCTCTGGAAATCAATCTGGCGCTTTCTCAGACAACTAGGAATAGTGCTTCCCCAAGATCCAGCCATACCACTCCTTGGCATCTATCCAAAAGAGGCTCAAGCACACAAAAAGGAAATTTGCTCAACTATGTTTGTAGCAGCTTTATTTGTAATAGCCAGAAGCTGGAAACAACCCAGATGCCCCTCAACTGAAGAATGGATGCAGAAAATGTGGTACATCTACACAATGGAATATTACTCAGCAATGAAAAATAAGGAAATCATGAAATTTGCAGGTAAATGGTGGGACCTGGAAAGGATCCTTCTGAGTGAGTTGTCCCAGAAAGAAAAAGACACACGGTATATACTCACTCATATGAACATACAGCATAGGATAAACCCACTAAAATTCGTACATATAAACAAACTAAGCAAAAAAGAGGACCCTAATTAAAAAGTTCAATCCCCATCCTGAAAGGCAAAGAGCATGGACATCAGAAGAAGAAGAAAACAGGAAACAACCTAGGAACTTGCTACAGAGGGCCTCTGAAAGCCAGAAGAAGAAAACAAGAAACAACCTAGGAACCTGCCACAGAGGGCCTCTGAAAGCCTCTCCCCTGCAGACTATCAAAGCAGATACTGAGCCTGATGGCCAACTGTCAGGCAGAGTGAATGGAATTTTATGTAAGAAGTGGGAGATAGCAAGAGCTGGAGAGGACAAGAACTCCACAAGGAGAGCAACAGAACAAGAAAATTTGAACACAGGGAACTTCCCAGAGACTCATACTCCAACCAAGCACTATTCATAGAGATAACCTAGAACCCCTGCACAGATGTAGCCCATGGCAGTTCAGTGTCCAAGTGGGTTACATAGTAATGGGAAGTGGGACTGCCTCTGACATAATCTGATTGGCCTGCTGTTTGATCACTCCCCCCCCCCCTGAGGGGGGAGCAGCCTTACCAGGCCACAGAAGATGACAATGCAACCACTTCTGATGAGAACTGATAGTCTAAGATCAGAAAGAATGAGAGGAAGACCTCCCCTATCAGTGGACTTGGGGAGGGGCTGCAAAACCTGCACTCACGGTGCAGGGTCCGTACCGCTCCCTCCCCCAAAGAGACTCACAGACTGCGGTTTGATGCAAAAGCAAGAGGCAGTTTATTCCGATAGCGATGGGGGTCGTCCCTTCAAAGCAGGAGACGATCCTGAGCATACTAAGCACAGAGTTTTTATTCCTAAAAAATCAGGCCTTTACATTGATTAGTCAGCAGAAAAGATAGCAGTAATGCAGGCTGGCAGCTGTAGTGGGGAGCTCACAGCTCCAAGGACAGTCCTCCCCTCTTCTCCCATGTCTAGGTTCTGTAGCGGGCCACTTACAGCTTCAAGGACAGTCCTCCCCTAAATTGCCTGACTTGTTCTTCTTTCTTCTTAGCTGGCCCTTATTCAAGGTCCAGTTGTTTTTCTTTCTAATTTGGCATGGTCCCATTTCTCATTCCCCCCTTTTTCTTTGGCATAATTTTAACCCTAAAATTACAGGCTAGATTCAGCCTGCATCTCTAATTGCTGATACTGCTGTCGAAGCATAAGGACCTGAACAGTACTGATCCCTTCTCTCACGAAATTGACTAGCTTATTAAGAATGCAGGGGCCAAGAGTTACAATCAGGAGAAGAATTAGCAAAGGGCCTAGCAAGGTGGAGATTAAAGTGGTCATCCATGGAGAGGAATTAAACCATCCTTCAAACCATCCTAGTCTTTGGGCTCGTTCTCGCTTTCTCTTTTCTAAGCCCTCTTTGACCTTATCTAGGGTCTCAGTGACAACTCCAGTATGGTCGACATAGAGACAGCATTCTTCTTTTAGAGCAGCGCATAAACCTCCTTGTTGCAAAAACAATAAATCTAAGCCCCTTCTGTTTTTTAACACCATCTCTGATAATGACTGTAAGGAATCTTTGAGCTCTCTAATTGTGCTTTCTAATCTTTTTATGTCCTCATCAACAGCTGCCCTAAGCTCATTTAACCTGCTATGTCAGAGGGCTATAGCCGACCCTCCAGCTGCTGTCCCTCCTGCTCCTAGCCTGACCCCAAGCATTATGGCTAAGGAAATTCCCAGGTCTCTTTTTGTTCGTATCAGCTGTTCCCCCACAGAGTCCCAGTATTGGAAGGGCTCTTCATACGGGTGATAGGTGACTCGGGGGATTACCTGGACCAGGACACAGTAGTCAGATGAATTGACAAGCACCTGAGTACTGACACAAGTAGTGATCCCTGTCGCACAGGCCCACCATTCATCGATTGGTGGTATGAGGTACCCAGACAGACCTGCAACATCATAGGTTTGGTTGCATAAAAACTGATGACTGGGGGGGACTTTACCTACACAGAGTCCTTGCCCTGAAACGGCAGACAGGGAAAGTCTAGCCTCCCTTTGCGTCCAACGGCTGGCTGTTGCCTCTTGGGAGTTACTTATCTCATCTGTAAAGGCAATTCCTTCATAATATGGGGGAGCAATTCCAAAGCATAACCAACAAGACTCAGTAACCTTGGGGTTGGTGTTATTTAGGGCCTGAAAGGCCCCCTGTGCTAGGGAAGTAATGTATGGTCCAGGAGGCTTAGGGGAAGAAGAATCTTTACCCACTTTTGAGTTAGGAGTCAGTGAGGGGGTTGCTGGACGTGGGGCTATAGTCTGGGGGTCCGCTTTCACTGGGGGAACCAGGTGAGGGCCAGCTTTATTTGGCCTTACTTCAGCAGATGGGGCTGTTATTTTTAATTTGATGGTGAAAAGTAACCCATCATCATATCTTTCCTTATATATTCGTAGGCCCCAAGTGAACCCCGTCACCCAGTTAGGTGAAATCTGTTTTCCAGCGTCTGTGAACCGGATTAGCAGGGGGTGGCACCAGGTGGTACATATTGGCTGATTAGTCCACCTATTGTTTGGTCCCCGGTCTGGGGGCTGGGCATGACTGTAATTAGTTTTAACAACAATGTAATCCCAACTGGAGGTAGGCTTCCAGTAAGTATCGCCAGTGGTTTTACACCCCCAATTTTTGCAGTAGAAGTCATTTCTCCCCCCACATTTGTTTACCATTTTAGGTTGCTGGTGGGGTCCTGGACATACATAAAAGGTTAGGACTAGAAGCATACTGCGGTGGTTGGTGGTCCCGCAGCCCCCCCACCCCGGGATCTAAGCCCCTTCTCTCACTAAAAGATCCTCGTCTATGGTCCCCAGGAACCACGTTGGGGTCTAGGTGGTTTTGCAAATCCCAGTTAGCAGGTGCTCCTAGAGCCATTTTACAAAGGTCAGGGTACAAGTCCGGCCACCATGTGAAGGGTGGGGCTATCTTTGAAACAGACCAAATTATAATATGTCTCTGATTAGTTACTTCCCAAGTCAAAAGTTTGGGCCGGTGAGGACTGGAGCCCAAGCAAGTATTGTAAGTGCTTAACAGAGCCAAAAGCACCAGCAGTTTGTGGATATCACCCACGGCTAACATTCTTAACAAGTTTAAGTTTTAAGGGATTGTCACTGGGCTGGATTTTCCAGTCAGAAGTGGAGTCCTCTGGAGCGGGTTTGACGTGTGATGCGTGGATCCAAGCAGCAATGCCTTCTACCTTCACAGCCGTTGGGGTGGTGAGCAGGATGCAGTAAGGACCTTTCCACCGGGGTTCCAAATTTTGACTACGGTGTCGCCGTACATAAACCAAGTCTCCAACTTGGAACTGATGTGGCACCTCTAAGGATCCTGGCGCATATGCACTGCCAACCTTGTTCCAGATTTCTTTTTGAATAAGCTGCAGTCCCTTTAACCTGGACAACAAGTCAGAGTTACCACTAGTTATGTCAAGAGGGTCTCCCAGGAGAGTCAAGGGAGCAGGAACTCCACACAATAGTTCAAAAGGCGTGAGATTCAACAAGGAAGGAGTATTCCTGACCCTAAAAAGAGCCAGAGGGAGGAGCACCACCCAGTCACTGCCAGTCTCCATGGTCAATTTAGTAAGGGTCTCTTTTAGAGTTCTATTCATTCTTTCTATCTGTCCTGAACTTTGGGGTCTATAAGCACAATGTAATTTCCAATTAGTCCCCAAAAATCTGGCCACCTCCTGACTTACCTGAGCAACGAAGGCCAGCCCATTGTCTGACCCGATTACCTTTGGAACTCCAAACCGGGGAAAAATGTCTTCTAAAATCTTCTTGGCTACAACCAGAGCAATCTCTTTCTTGGTGGGAAAAGCTTCCACCCATCCTGAGAAGGTATCTACAAAGACTAGAAGATATTTATTTCCATACCTGGCCAGCTTGATCTCAGTAAAGTCCACCTCCCAATGCATTCCAGATCTAGTTCCCCTTAACCGTTTTCCCGAGCTTTGGAAATTCTTCGCTACGTTTACCTTTTGGCAAGGGATACATGTCTGAGTCACTTTTTCGGTTAGAGCAGTGAGGTTTAGTATTCGGTAAGGAGATTGGAGAACAATTTCAGTCAATTTCCTTGTCCCTAAATGAGTCCATTGATGCATTTGCACTATTAGTCTCTTAGCATCTTCCTGTGGCAAAATGATCTTACCTTTGGAGTCAATCCATGCTCCCACATTAGCATCGAATGTCCCTTGTTTTCTCTGTATTTGCTCCAGGTCGTCCTCTGAGTATTTTAGCTGTTCCTTCTCTGGCAATTCAGTAGTTAATATCACTGGAGCAGGACTTCCTCTAGCAGCTGCTTTAGCCTCCTGATCAGCCATGTTATTTCCCTTTGCTGCCTTGGAATTTCCCTTCTGATGTCCCAGGCAGTGAATTATGCTTACCTTGGTGGACAGTAGTAAGGCATTGAGCAAGGCCAAGATTTCATTTTTATTTTTAATTTCTTTACCGGCTGATGTCAATAGGCCTCTCTGCTGGTAGATGGCCCCGTGCACATGGGCCGTAGCAAAGGCATACCTGCTGTCAGTGTAGATGTTTATCTTTTTGTCTTTCCCCAAAGTTAATGCTTGAGTTAAGGCAATTAGTTCTGCTCGTTGAGCAGAGGTGCCTTCAAGCAGCGCTTGAGCCCATATTACCTTGTGTCCATCCACCACCGCTGCTCCCGCTTTTCTTTTTCCATTTTCCAAAAAGCTACTCCCATCTGTGTAATATGTCACCTCTGCATCCGGCAGAGGCTGGTCTTTTAAGTCCTTTTGCCATCCCTGTTCTTCTGCCAACACCTGCAAGCAATCACGCTCTGGGGGCTGAATCTCTGGATCTGGCAACAGGGTGGCAGGGTTTAGCCCCGTTGCTGAGGCAAAAGTAATCCTGTCATTATTCAAAAGCAAAGTTTGGTGATGAGTCATGCGAGCATTCGTGAGCCAGCGATCAGGTGGCTGTCTGACAACACTCTCAAGGGCATGAGGGGCATAAACAGTAAGATCTTGTCCCAAGGTCAGCTTGTCAGCATCCTTTACCAATGCGGCGACTGCTGCTATTATCCGAAGGCCATCCTGCTGCTACTGGATCAAGCTTTTTAGATAGATAAGCTATCGGTCTCTTCCAGGGTCCAATCTTTTGAGTTAACACCCCTTTAGCCATTCCCTGGTTCTCGGCCACATAGAGATGAAAAGGTTTAGTGACATCAGGAAGTCCCAAGGCTGGAGCTGACATTAAAGCCTGTTTAATATTATCAAATGCAGCCTGTTCATCTTCTCCCCAGGAAAAAGAGGCATTGCCCTTTGTAAGGGCATACAGAGGGGCTGCCATTTCAGCGAACCCAGGAATCCATAATCGGCAAAACCCCGCTGTACCAAGAAATTCCCTTAGTTGTTTTGTAGTTCGTGGAGGGGGAATATGAAACACAGTCTCTTTTCTAGCCTCCGATAACCATCGTTTTCCTTCCTTTAGTATATACCCCAGGTAACTGACCTGTTTCCGGCATATCTGGGCCTTCTTTGCTGATGCTCTATAGCCGAGTTCGCCCAATTCTTGTAACAGTTGGCCGGTGGCTTTGAGACAGGTTTTCTGACAATCTGCAGCTAGTAAGATGTCATCCACGTACTGGAGAAGAGTTACCTGAGTATTTGTGGCCCGGAAGTGTGCCAGGTCTCGGTGCAGGGCTTCATCAAATATGGTAGGAGAATTCTTAAATCCTTGGGGAAGTCGAGTCCATGTTAGTTGGCAGGAGACCCCGGAGTCGGGATCTTTCCATTCAAAAGCGAAAATGTCTTGGCTGGCAGGGCTAAGTTGAAGACAAAAGAATGCATCTTTAAGGTCTAGAACAGTATACCAGGCTCTGTCAGAGGGAAGGGAGCTCAGCAGGTTATACGGGTTGGGGACTGTTGGATGTAAGTCCATAACCTGTTTGTTAACTTCCCTCAGGTCTTGCACAGGCCGATAATCGTTGCTCCCAGGCTTCCGGACTGGCAGTAATGGAGTATTCCAAGCAGATTGACACCTTTTCAAAACCCCTACGTCAAGGCGTCGCTGTATATGAGGGCGAATCCCATCATGGGCTTCCTTAGACATTGGATACTGCCGTACTGCAACTGGGGCTGCCTGAGGTTTTAGCTCTATCTGGACTGGCGGTTGCTTTCTCGCTTTCCCTAAGCCAGCTGTTTCAGCCCAGGCCTCAGGGTATTTTTTTACCCACCAGTCAATGTCTTTTTCCCCCTCTTTTAAATTTTCAAATAGCCGGTATTCATCTTCCAAGTGAATTGTAAGCACGTGAATAGGATCCCCTCTTCTATCTGTAACCTGTGGGCCTTCTGGGTTAAAATAGATGTGGGCTCCTATTTTGGTCAGGATATCCTGTCCCAGCAATGGGTATGGGCAGTCAGGCATGACTAAGAACGAGCGGGATACCTGGCCCACTCCAAGGTCCACTGTTCTTCGGGTAGTCCATGTATATTGCTTACATCCAGTGTCCCCTTGAACCCATGATTTTTTTTCTTTCTTAGCCCCTGAGTCTTGCAACAGAACTGAATGCTGAGCGCCAGTATCCACTAGAAAATGGACTGGCTTCCCCTCCGCCTTGAGGGTTACCCTGGGTTCGGGGAGGGGAACCGAACCCAGTCCTCCCTAATCGCTGTCATTGTTTAAGGTCAGGACCCTGGTCCCAGTGGCTCGAGAATTCAGCTGCTTCTTCTTCCTTTTGGGGCAATCCCTCCTCCAGTGTCCCATCTCCTTGCAGAAGGCACACTGGTCCTTAGACAAAGGGCCCTTACGGTTGCCAGGAACTCTCTCCCTTTCAGTATGACTTTCCTGAACTATGGTGGCCAGAATCTTAGTCAATTTTTTATCCTGCCTCTTGTCTCTCTCTCTCTCTCTCTTATCTCCTGTTCTTTCTGTTTCCTTTCTTCTTTTTCTTCTTCTGTTTCTCGACTATAGAAGACTTTCTCTGCTACTTGCACTAAATCCTTCAACGACTTATCCTGCAGACCTTCTAATTTCTGAAGTTTCCTACGAATATCCTTAGCTGACTGATCTATGAAAGATACAGCTTCAGTTGCCCTGTGCTCATCTGAAGCAGGGTCATAGGGAGTAAACCGGCGAAACGCATCCATCAGCCGTTCTAAGTAGGCTGCAGGAGATTCCTCCGGCCCCTGGACCACTTCTCTTACCTTAGTCAAATTGGTGGGTCTTCGAGCAGCCCCACGGAGACCCGCCATTAGAATCTGGCGATAAACCTTCAAGTGCTGCCTACCCTCTGGTGTATTGTAATCCCAATCAGGACGAGAGAGGAGAAACCCGTTATTAATCTCATCTCGGAGAACTGTAGGCCTTCCATCCGCCCCCGGGACATTCTTCCTTGCTTCTAGAAGAACTCGTTCCCTCTCCTCAGTAGTCAAGAGTGTCTGTAAAAGCTGTTGGCAATCATCCCAAGTGGGCTGGTGAGAGAAAAGGACAGATTCAAACAAGTCAGTCAAGGCTTGGGGGTTCTCAGAAAAAGGGGAATTGTGAGCCTTCCAATTGTAGATATCAGCTGTGGAAAAAGGCCAGTACTGAAGGGGGTGTTCCCCGTCCCCATCTGGGAATCCATAGGCTCGCAACGGGAGAGCCACCGAGTCCAGCTGAGTTGCTCTGCGGCTTCATGTTCCAGCTGCTGGGCCCCGTTCATTCTGAGCAGGGTCAGCTGGTGAGTGCAGCGGGACCTCTGGTGGTGTCGGCAGCGCCGATGGTGTCTGTGGCGGCAGCGCTGAGGGACCTGTGAGGGGACCAGGAAAGTTGCATGCTAGCCCCGCCCTAGGCCCCGAGGGAGAACTGACAGCCTCCGGGAGACTGACAGGGGAAACGTTCGGAGGTCTGGCAGGAGAACCGGCCAGGGGCAGGGGTAGGGGCCATGGCTGGCAGATAAGGGGGCAGAAGGTCAAAAAGGAGGAGGTCTGCTTCTGGAGAAGTGAGCACTTTCTTTTTCTCCTCTTCCTTAACGGCACAAACAGTTGTCGACAGAGTCTCTGTGGGGAGAACAAAGGGGCGCACCCAGGGGGGTGGATGGCGAACAATATCCTCCCAGGTTAGGACATAAGGTACCTGATCAGGATGTCCCCCCTCTGCTTGGAGGGCCTTAGCCTTAACAGCAAGAATCGTGTCCTCGTTTAGAAAGACAGATGGGATGTGCATTGAACGTATGACAGGAGTCTACTGAGCGCATCTGAAAGACTCTAACTAGCAGTGTTTTCAAAGCAAAGACTCATCACCAAACCTTTGGCAGAGTACAGGGAATCATAAGAAAGAAGGGGAGTTAGTCTGATGGGGAAAGGATAGGAGCTCCACAAGGACCAAATATATCTGGGCACAGGGTCTTTTCTGAGACTGACATTCAACCAAGGACCATATATGGATATAACCTAGAACCTCCACTCAGATGTAGCCTGTGGTAGCTCAGTAACCAATTGGTTTCCCAAAGTGAGGGGAACAGGGACTATTTCTAACAGGAACTCAATGACTGGCTCTTTGGTCTCCCCACCTCCGAAGGGAGGAGCAGTCCTGTTAGGCCACAGAGGAGGGCTTTGCAGCCAGTCCTGAAGATACCTGATAAAACAGGATCAGATGAATGGGGAGGAGGTCCCCCCTATCAGTGGACATGGAAAGGGGCACGGTGGAGATGAGGGAGGGAGGGAGGGAGGGAGGGAGGGAGGGAGGGAGGGAGGGAGGGAGGGAGGGAGGGAGGGACTGGGAAGGAATGAGGGATCGGGACATGGCTGGGATACAAAGTTAATAAAATGTAACTGATAAAAAGGAAAAAAAAAAAAAAGAATCGTGTCAAGGTGAAAGGTGCCCTCTGGTGGCCATCCAACCTGAAAAGCAGGCCATTCTGAGGAGCAAAAGGCTTGCCACTTCGCTTTTCTAACTTCCACGGAGAGGTTATGTGCCCTATATTTCACTTCTGAGAAATGGTCAAGGGTGAGGGATAAGGGTGTAGTCACCGTCTGTCCCATAATGAAATCTTCCGTCAGAAAAGTCAGAGAGGCAACAAGAACAGAGACAAAAAGAACCAAACAAGCAATCAGACAAGGACGCCCTTTCAGGTGATACCACAGTGACCTAACGGAATGGCTCCCTGGCTGGTCTCTACGAAAATCAGACTCAGATGGGAGGAGGACCGTCTCTGATCCAACCTCCCAACAAAGGGAACCTGGAGCGTCCTCCAGCTTCCTGGCTTTTTGATTATCTGATGCGCCGGTCAATCGAAATAGCCTAATCAGACAACCAAGACGGTTCAGACAGGCGCCTAACCAGAACAAAACAGAACAAAACAGAATCTGCAGAAACCTGAAGTCAAACAAACAAAATGACTAACCTGTTTCAACCTGACCTCCGAACCCGGTCTGGTGAGGGTCGGGGAAGGGCCGCATCGGTTTCCCGGGCAATGCACCACATGCAAAACCTGCACTCCCGGTGCAGGGTCCGTACCGCTCCCTCCCCCAAAGAGACTCACAGACTGCGGTTTGATGCAAAAGCAAGAGGCAGTTTATTCCGATAGCGATGGGGGTCGTCCCTTCAAAGCAGGAGACGATCCTGAGCATACTAAGCACAGAGTTTTTATTCCTAAAAAATCAGGCCTTTACATTGATTAGTCAGCAGAAAAGATAGCAGTAATGCAGGCTGGCAGCTGTAGTGGGGAGCTCACAGCTCCAAGGACAGTCCTCCCCTCTTCTCCCATCTCTAGGTTCTGTAGCGGGCCGCTGCTTACAGCTTCAAGGACAGTCCTCCCCTAAATTGCCTGACTTGTTCTTCTTTCTTCTTAGCTGGCCCTTATTCAAGGTCCAGTTGTTTTTCTTTCTAATTTGGGATGGTCCCATTTCTCAGGGCATGCATGCAGAAAGGGGAGGAAGGGTGGGTTCGGGAGGGGTTGAGGGAGGGACTTATGGGGGGATACAAAATGAATAAAGTGTAATTAATAATAATAATAATAAAAGAAAAAAAAGAAAAAAAGAATATAAAGAAACTAATTCATCATACTTGTTCTCCTTAGTTATACCACACCCTTACTAACATATCTCTCACTACAATAAATATCCTTCATTTAGAGATGTTTATTTAAAAATAAATATTTAATATTCATTATTTTCTGTTATTTATGACATTATAAATATTAATAATAATGTTTTTTTATTTTTTTAATTATACTATAATGACATCATTAACTCCTTTTCTCCCTGTAACCCTTCTCATGCACTTCTTCCTTTCTCACAAATTTTGGGCATCTTTTTCTTTAATTGTTGCTGTTTAATTATGTGTATCTATGCATGTAGTTATGTATGTATAGTATGTGTATATATGCAGTGTACATATATAATATATGTTTCAAAATATATAAATATAATCTTCTCAACAACAACAACAACAAAAAAAACCACAAGCAAATCATGAAATTTTCAGGCAAATGGGTGGAACTGTAAAGGTTTATCCTGAGTGAGGTAATCCAGAAGACACACATGGTAAAAGAAAGTTAAATAAATAAATAAATGTTAAAAATAAACATTCAACTAATTTATTGTCTGTAATTCTCTTCGCTTTTGGGGAACTTCTATACTTTATCATGCCATCTTAAAGCGAATGTTTTTTGTTTATTTCTTCTAACAAGTTTAGTGTGTCTGGTTTTATATTGAGGTCTTTGATCCACTTCTACTTTAGTTTTGTGCAGGGTGATAAGTATGAATCTATTTGCATTTTTCTACATGTAGACATTCAGTTAGACCAGCACCATTTGTTGAAGATGCAATCTTTATTCCATTGTATGGTTTTGGCATCTTTGTCAAAGATCAGGTGTCCATAAGTGTGTGTGTTTATTTCTGGGTCTTCTGTTCGGTACCATTGACTACCTTTCTGTTTCTATGCCAGTACCATGCAGTTTTTATTACTGTTGCTCTGTAGTACAGCTTGAGATCAGGGATGGAGATACCTCCAGAAGATCTTTTATTGTAGAGTATTGTTTTAGCAATTCTGGGTTTCTTGTTATTCCATATGAAGGTGAGATTTTTTCTTTCCAAGTCTGTAAGGAATTCTGTTTATATTTGGTAATTTGTTGGGAATTGCATTGAATCTGTAGATTGCTTTTGGTAAGATGGCAATTATTACTATGTTAATTGTGCCAAGCCATGAGCATGGGAGAACTTTCCAACTTCTGATATCTTCTTTTAATTCTTTTTTCAAAAACTTGAAATTTTCGACATACAAGTTTTTGACTTGCTTGGTTAGGGTCACACCAAGGTACTTTATGTCATTTGTGGCTATTGTGAAGGGTGTTGTTTCCCTAATTTCTTTCTCAGGCCTTCTTTGTTTTGTATGCAGGAGGGCTACTGATTTTTTTTTTTAATTAATTTTGTATCCAGCCACATTAATGAAGGGTTTTATCACCTGTAGGAGTTCCCTGGTAGAATTTTTTGCATCAGTCAGGTATACTATCATATCATAGGCAAATGGTGAAACTTTGACTTCTTCCTTTCCAATTTATATCCCCTAGTTCTCCTTTAATTGTCTTATTCCTCCAGGAAGGACTTCAATAACTATGTTGAAGAGATATGAAGAGAGTGGGCAGCCTCAACTTGTCCCTGACTTCAGTGGGATTGCTTTAAATTTCTCTCTGTTTAGTCTGATGTTGGCTGTAGGCTTGTTTCATATTGCCTTTACCATGTTTAGGTATGTGCCTTGTATCCCTGATCTCTCCAATAGTTTAAACATGAATGGATGCTGGATTTTGACAAATGTTTTTTCAGCATCTAAGGAGATTATCATGTGATCTTTCTTTTTTAAGTTTGTTTATATAGTGGATTACATTGTTAGATTTCTGTATATTGAATCACACTTGCAGTCCTGGGATGAAGCCTACTTAGTCATAGTGGATTATATCTTTGGTGTGTTATTGGATTTGGTTTGCAAGTATTTTGTTGAGTATGTTTGCATAAATATTTATAAGAGAATCTGGCCTGACATTCTCTTTTTTTTGTTGGGTCTTTGTGAGGTATAGGTACCAAGGTGACTGTGGCTTCATAGAATGAGTTTGGTAATGTTCCTTCTGTTTCTATTTTGTGGAAAAGATTGAAGAGAACTGGATTTACCTCTTCTTAGAAGGTCTGGAAGAATTCTGTGCTGAAACCATCTGACCCTGGGCTTTTTTTTTTTTTTTTATGACTGGAGAATTTTGATGACTGCTTCTGTTTCCTTAGGGGATATAGGACTATTTAATTGATTTAGCTTGTCTTGATTCAGCTTTGGTAAGTGGAATCAATCAAGAAAATTGTCCATTTCATTTAGATTTTCAAGTTTTGTGGCATATAGACTTTTGAAGTAAGTCCTAACGATTGTTTAGATTTTCTCACTGTCTGTTGTCATGTCCCCCTTTTCATTTCTGATTTTGTTAATTTGGATAGTGTCTCTCTGCATTTTAGCTAGTTTTGCTAAGAGGTTGTCTATCTTGTTGATTTTCTCAGAGAACCACTGCTTGGTTTCATCAGTTCTTTGAATTGTTTTATTTATTTCTAATTGATTGATTTCAGACATGCGTTTGATTATTTCCAGCCATTTACTCCTTTCTGGTGTGTCTGTTCCTTTTTTCTCTCCAGTTTTTAGGTGAGCCATTCATTGCTTGAACAAGATGTTTAGAATTTCTTCTTGAAGTCACTTAGTGCTCTGAACTTTCCTTTTAGCACTACTTTCATTGTGTCCCATAAGTTTGGATATGGTGTGTCTTCATTTTCATTAAATTCTAGGAAGACTTTAATTTCTTTCTTTATTTCTTCTCAGATCCAGCTTTCATTTAGTAGCAAGTTGTTCAGTTTCCATGTGTGTGTAGGCTTTTTGCTGTTTCTGTTGCTGTTGAGGTCCAGCTTTATCCCATGGTGATCAGATAGGATACAAGGCATTATTTCAATCTTCTTGTATCTGTTGAGGCTTACTTAATGACCA
Organism: Meriones unguiculatus; assembly: GCF_030254825.1. Classification (NCBI taxonomy): domain Eukaryota; kingdom Metazoa; phylum Chordata; class Mammalia; order Rodentia; family Muridae; genus Meriones; species Meriones unguiculatus. The sequence continues at coordinate 12,040,110 of NW_026843707.1, forward strand.
ACAATATGGTCTATTTTGCAAAAGGTTCCATGAGGTCCTGAGAAGAAGGAAAATTCTTTAGTGATTGGGTGTAAGGTTCTGTAAATATCTGTTAGGTCCATTTGATTCATGACCTCTGTTAGAGACATTGTTTCTTTGTTTAATTTCTATTTTGTTGATCTGTTCTTTGTTGAGAGTGGAGTGTTGAAGTCTCTCAGTATTATTGTGTGGGGATCTACATATGGCTTAAGTTTTATCAATGTTTCTTTTACAAATGTGGGTGCCTTTGTATTTGGGGCATAGATATTCAGGATTGTGATGTCTTCTTGTTGGATTTTTCCCTTTATGAGTATGAAGTGTCCTTCTCTATCTCTTTTGATTAATTTTGGATGAAAATCTATTTTATTAGACATTAGAAATGCTACTCTTGCCTGCTTCTTGGGTCCATTTGCTTGGAAAACTGACTTCCAGCCCTTTCCCCTCAGGTTATGTCTATTTTAGTGACTTAGGTGTGTTTCTTGTATGCAACAGATTGTTGGGTCTTGTTTTCACATCTATTCTGTTAGTCTGTGTCTTTTTAGGGAAGAATTGAGTCCACTGATGTTGAGAGAGATTAATGACCAGTGGCTGTTAAATCCTTTGATTTTATTGTTGGCTATGGTAGTATGTTTGTGTCCTTGGCTACTTTTTGTTTTGCTGTAGTGAAATTATTTCCTGTGTTTACCTGACTGTAAGTTAGTTTTCATGGTTTGTAATTTTCCTTCTAGTATCTTCTGTAATGCTGGATTTGTGTGTGGGTATTGTTGAATTTGTTTTGTCACTCAATATCTTCATTTCTATGTCTATGATGACTGATTGTTTTGCTGGATATAGTAGCCTAGGATGAAGTGTGTGTTCTCTTAGGTTCTGCATGATACCTGTCCCAGCCTTTCTGGCTTTCATTGTCACTGTTGAGAAGTCAGGTGTGATTCTGATGGGTTTGCCATTTTATGTTACTTACCCTTTTTCCCTTGCAGCTTTTAGTATTTTTTTTCTTTGTTCTGTATACTTATTGTTTCGATTATTATGTGCCAGGAGGATTTTCTTTTCTGGTATAATTTATTATGTGTTCTGTAGGCCTTTTGTACACTCCTATAGGCCTCTCCTTCAAGTTGGGGAAATTTTCTTCCATGATTTTGATAAAAATATCTTCTGGGCCTTGGAAGAGGGAATCTTCTTTTTCCTCTATTCCTATTATTTTTATTTTTTATTTTTTATTTTTTGTCTTTTCATGTTGTCATGGATTTCTTGGACAGTCTGTGTCAAGAATTTTTTTTAGATTTAACATATGCTTTTATGGATATATCGATTACTTCCATTTTATCTTCCATACCTGAGAATGTTTCTTCCGTCTCTTGTAGTCTATTGGTTATGCTTACCTCTGTTTTTCTTGTTTTTTTCCTTAAGTTCGTTCTCTCCACAATTTCCTACATTTGTGTTTTCTTTTTAATTTTTCAAATTCTATCTTCAGACAAAGAGCCATTTGTTTTATTTCCTTTACCTGTCTGACTGTTTTGTTTTTTTTTTTTCCAGTTTTTCCTTTAATTCCTTCAGCTGGTTGTTTGAACAATCCTCTGTTTGTTTTATTTGTTTCAGTGATTTAAGTATTTCCTATCTAAAGCCACAAACTGTTTGGCTGCAACTTCCTGTATTTCTTTATGGATGGCCATAATCTGTTTGTCTTTATCTTCCTCTATTTATTTTCAGATGGCCATGATCTGTTTGACTTTATCTTCCTCTAGTTCTTTACATTTTTAATCTTTTTTCCCTTTATTATTCTCTTCATAAGCATAGATGTAAGGTCATCTTCTTGAATTTCATTTATGCTGGAGTGTCCATGGCTGCTTGTTCCTGGATAACTGGGTTCTGGAGATGCCCTATTGTTCTGTCTTTTGTTGGTTGAGCTTTTATGCTGACTTTTACCAACTGGCCTATCTTAGGTGTTGGTTGTTAGCTTCTGGAGTTTCCTGGAATCCTGTGGTGGGGAGAATCTCCTTGGCAGGAAAATGATTTTTCCTGAAAGAGGCCTCTTCAGTTTTTTGGGTGTGGTCCCTGAATGGCTGGTGTTTTTCAGGAATTGCCATAGCTCACCTCAGGTGTACAGACCTGAGTGGTAATTGTTGTTTTTGTTAGTAAAGAGTTCTCTCCTCTCCTGCAGAGGAGTACTGGAAACAGCATCCCTACTTCTGTGTTTCTTGCTGTAAATTTAGTGAGCTGCTGCTGGTTGTGTGTGTGTGTGTGGGGGGGTGTCAGCTGAGTACTCTCTGCTGGGACCTGCTGTTTCCCTCCATGTGGGGATTCCTTCCAGCAGGGAAACACAGTCTCTGTTTCCCTGGGGCTCACAGTTCTGTCTGTGATGGAGAGTTGGGCACTCAGCATGTCTTTGGGCTGGCTGCTGGAGCACTGCTCAGAGCTGTGCTCCTGCCAGTCTGCGGGACCTTTTCCAAGGATAGACTGGGTAACTTGAGGTCAGTCCTGCTTCCTTCCTTCCCTGTGGGGTTTTCTTAAGACAGGGTCTCCCAGTTTCTAGTGTTTTGGTGACCACAAATCAGTCTGGGAAGGTGCACAGGAAACGCAGGAGTGTGGGTCTAGTCTGGGGACCAAGTGTCTGCTAGAACTGGGATCTCTTCGGGGTTCTGGCTGGATGACCTGAGAGTGGACCTGACAGATTCCCACACTGTGGAGTTTCCTCTCTCCTGGGAAATATAATCACTGGTGTTTTAGGGCCCATAGTTCAGTCTATTGGTCACTTTACCGACATTGCTGTATTGCTCCTCAGACACAGTATCCTCCTGGCACCCCCATCTTGAATTCTCCCCCATCTTGGATTCTCCCCATTTTGATTTTTAGGTATAAATAACATTGTCTTCTCAAAATGTATTCACTATCATTATGTGACATGAAACATAGACAGAAATGCATAATAATATGTTTGTTAGGGTGCTATGAGCAAAAGGATGTCAAATAAAATGTAAATCATGAATAAAAGCCTTTAGTTTCATTTATTTATTTATGTATGTATTTATTACACTTTATTCACTTTGTATGCTCTCATAAGCCTGCCCTACCTTCTCTCCTAATTCTACTTTCCTTCCCCTTCTTTACACATAACCCTCCCCAAGTCCACTGATAGGGGAGGACCCCCTTGCCTTCCTTATGATCTTAGTCTATCAGATCTCTCCAGGAGTGGCTACACTGTCATCTTCTGTGGCCTGGTAAGGCTGCTCCCCCCTCAAGGGGCAGTGATCAAAGAGCAGGCCAATCAGTTTATGTCAGAGGCAGTCCCTCTTCCCATTATTATGCAACGCACTTGGATATTAAACTGCCATGGGCTACATCTGTGCAGGGGTTATAGGATTTCTCCATGCATGATACTTGGTTGGAGGATGAGTCTCTGGAAAGAACACTGTGTTCAAATTTTCTGGTTCCATTGCTGTCCTTCTGGAGTTCCTGTCCTCTCCAGATCTTACGATTTCTGTCTTCTTACATAAGATTCCATGCACTTGGCTCAACAGTTGGCCATAGTTCTCAGCATCTGCTTTGATAGTCTGAAAGGCAGAGCCTTTCAGAGTCCCTCTGTGGCAGGTTCCTAATTTGTTTCCAGTTTCATTCTTCTGATGTCCATCCTCTTTTCCTTTCAGGATGGGGATTGAGCATTTTAGTCAGGGCACTCCCTCTTGATTAGTTTCTTTAAATGTAAAGATTTTAGTAGGTTTATCCTATATTATATGTCTATATGAGTGAGTATATACCATGTGTGTCCTTCTCTTCTGGGACAGCTCACTCAGGATGATCCTTTCCAGTTCCCACCATTTACCTGCAAATTTCATTATTTCCTTATTTTTCATTGCTGAGTAATATTCCATGGTGTAGATGTACCACGATTTCTGCCTCCATTCTTCAGTTGAGGGGTGTCTGGGTTGTTTGCAGCTTCTGGCTATTACAAATAAAGCTGCTATAAACATGGTTGAGCATATGTCCTTCTTGTATACTTGAGCCTCTTTGGGATATGTGCCTAGGAATGGTATGGCTAGATCTTGAGGAAGAGCTATTCCCATTTGTCAGAGAAAATGCCTGATTGATCTCCAGAGTTGTACAATTTTACATTCCCACCAGTGTGGAGGAGAGTTCCCGTTTCTCCACAACCTCTCCACAATGTGTCATCACTTGAGTTATTGATCTTGGCCATTATGAGAGGTGTAAGGTGAAATCTCATGGCCATTTTGATTTGCATTTCCCTGATGGCTACTGAGGTTGAGAATTTCTTTAACTGTTTCATTGCCATGCGATATTCCTCTACAGAGAATTCTCTGTTTAGCTCTGTTCCCCATTTTTTAATTCCATTACTTGGTTTGTTGCTTTTCAGCTTCTTTATTTCTTTATATATACTGAAAATTAGCCCTCTGTCAGATAAAGGGTTACTTTATATTCTTTGCCAATCTGAAGGTATTTGTTTTGTTTTGATGATAGTGTCCTTTGCTTTAAGGAAGCTTTTCAGTTTCATGATGTCCCATTTATTGATTGTTGCTCTTAGAGCCTGTGCTGTTGGTGTTCTGTTCAGGAAGCTATCTCCTGTGCCAATGAGCTCAAGGCTCTTCCCCATTTTTTCTTCTAACCGATTTAATGTGTCTGGTTTTATGTTGACATCTTTGATCCACTTAGACTTTAGTTTTGTGCATGGTGATAACTATGGTTCTATTTACATTTTTCTACATGTAGACATCCAGGTAAACCAGCACCATTTGTTGAAGATGCCATCTTTTTTCCACTGTATGATTTTGGCATCTTTGTCAAAGATCAGGTGTCCATAAGTGTGTGGGTTTATTTCTGGGTCTTCTGTTCGGTTCCATTGATCCACCATTCTGTTTCTATGCCAGTACCATGCAATTTTTTATTACTGCTGCTCTATAGTACAGCTTAAGATCAGGGATGGAGATATCTCCAGAAGGTATTTTATTGTAGAAGATTGTTTTAGCAATTCTGGGTATCTTTTTTTTAATATAAAAAATAAAAATTTAATAAAAAATTACAATAGGACATATGTTAAATTTAGATCATAGCAGACTGCTGGTGGCTCTCAATTCCAGGCAGTTTCCATAGATTTTATTTAATTTTCTCATATTTTGAAATATATGAAAAATAACTTTTGATTTTCTTCTTGTTCTTCTTTTTTTACCTGTGAATTTTATTTTATTTTTTTAAATTTTTATTAATTACACTTTATTCATTTTGTATCCTACCCATAGGCCCCTCCCTCCTCCCCTCCTGTTCCCACCCTCCCTCCTCTTTCTGCATGCATGCCACTCCCCAAGTCCACTGATAGGGGAGGTCTTCCTCCCATTCTTTCTGATCTTAGACTATCAGTTCTCATCAGAAGTGGCTGCGTTGTCATCTTCTATGGCCTGGTAAGGCTGCTCCCCCCTCGGGGAGGGTGATCAAAGAGCAGGCCAATCAGATTATGTCAGAGGCAGTCCCTATTCCCATTACTATATAACCCACTTGGACACTGAACTGCCATGGGCTACATCTATGCAGGGGTTCTAGGTTATCTCCATGAATAGTCGTTGGTTGGAGTATGAGTCTCTGGGAAGTTCCCTGTGTTCAAATTTTCTTGTTCTCTTGCTCTCTTTGTGGAGACCCTGTCCTCTCCAGCTCTTACTATTTCCCAGTTCTTACATAAAATTCCATTCACTCTGCCCAACAGTTGGCCATCAGGCTCAGCATCTGCTTTGATATTCTGTAGGGCAGAGGCTTTCAGAGGCCCTCTGTGGTAGGTTCCTAGTTTGTTGCCTGTTTCATTCTTCTGGCTTTCAGTTGTCCTCTGTAGAAGGTTCCTAGATTGTTTCCTGTTTTCTTCTTCTTCTGATGTCCATCCTCTTTGCCTTTCAGGATGGGGATTGAGCTTTTCAGTTAGGGTCCTCTCTCTTGCTTAGTTTCTTTAGATGCACAAATTTTAGTGGGTTTGTCCTATGTTGTATGAAAATATGAGTGAGTATATACCATGTGTGTCTTATTGCTTCTGGGACAACTCACTCAGGATGATCTTTTCCAGGTCCCACCATTTACCTGCAAATTTCATGATTTCCTTATTTTTCATTGCTGAGTAATATTCCATTGTATAGATGTACCACAATTTCTGCATCAGTTCTTCAGTTGAGGGGCATCTGGGTTGTTTACATCTTCTGGCTATTACAAATAAAGCTGCTACACACATGGTTGAGCAAATGTCCTTTTTGTGTACTTGAGCCTCTTTTGGATATATTCCCAGGAGTGGTATGGCTGAATCTTGAGGAAGCGCTATTTCTAGTTGTCTGAGGAAGCGCCAGATTGATTTCCAGAGTGGTTGTACAAGTTTACATTCCCACCAGCAGTAGAGAAGGGTTCCCCTTTCTCCACAACCTCTCCAGCATGTGTTGTCACTTGAGTTTTTGATCTTGGCCATTCTGATGGGTGTAAGGTGAAATCTCAGGGTTGTTTTGATTTGCATTTCTCTAATGGCTAATGAGGTTGAACATTTCTTTAAGTGCTTCTCTGCCATTCGATATTCCTCTACAGAGAATTCTCTGTTTAGCTCTGTTCCCCATTTTTTAAGTGGATTACTTCGTTTGCTGCTTTTCAGCTTCTTTAGTTCTTTATATATACTGGATGTGAGTCCTCTGTCAGATAAAGGGTTGGTGAAGATTCTTTCCCAATCTGTAGGCAGTTGCTTTGTTTTGATGACTGTGTCCTTTGCTTTACAGAAGCTTTTCAGTTTCATGAGTTCCCATTTATTGATTGTTACTCTTAGAGCCTGTGCTGTTGTGTTCTGTTCAGAAAGTTTTCTCCTGTACCAATGAGTTCTAGGGTATTCCCCACTTTTTTTTTCTAGCTGATTTAATGTGTCTGGTTTTATGTTGAGGTCTTTGATTCACTTGGACTTCAGTTTTGTGCAGGGTGATAAGTATGGATCTATTTTCATTTTTCTACATGTAGACATCCAGTTGGACCAGCACCATTTGTTGAAGATGCTATCTTTTGTCCATTGTATGGTTTTGGCGTCTTTGTCAAAGATCAGGTGTCCATAAGTGTTTGAGTTTATATCTGGGTCCTCTGTTCGGTTCCATTGATCCACCCTTCTGTTTCTATGCCAGTACCATGCAGTTTTTAAAACTGTTGGACTATAGTACACCTTAAGGTCAGGGATGGAGATACCTCCAGAAGATCTTTTATTGTAGAGGTTTGTTTTAGCAATTCTGGGTTTCTTGTTATTCCATATGAAGTTGAGAATTTTTCTTTCCAGGTCTGTAAAGAATTGTTTCGGTAATTTGATGGGAACTGCATTGAATCTGTAGATTGCTTTTGGTAAGATGGCCATTTTTACTATGTTAATCCTGCCAAGCCATGAGCATGGGAGATCTTTCCATGTTCTTGAAGCTTCTTCTAATTCTTTCTTCAGAGACTTGAATTTTTTTTTCATATAAGCCTTTGAATTTCTTGGATAGTTACACCAAGTAATTTTATGTCACTTGTGGCTATTTTGCAGGATGTTGTTACACTAATTTCTTTCTCAGTGTTTATGTGTTTTGTATACAAGAGGGCTACTGATTTATTTGAGTTAATTTTGTAACCAGCCACTTTGCTGAAGGTGTTTATCACCTGTAGAATTTCCCTGGTAGAATTGTTGGGGTCACTCAGGTATACTATCATATCTTCTGCAAATAGTGATAATTTGACATTTCTTTCCAATTTTTATCCCCTTGATCTCCTTCAAGTCTTTTATTGCTCTAGCAAGGACTTCCAGAACTGTGTTGAAGACATATGGAGAGATTGGACAGCCTTCGGGTATGTTGTACCTTCATTTTCATTGAATTCTAGGAAGACTTTAATTTCTGTCTTTATTTCTTTCCTGACCCTGCTGTCATTTAGTAGCAAGTTGTTCAGTTTCCATGTGTATGTAGGCTATTTGCTATTTCTGTTGTTGTTGAGGTCCTGCATTATCTCACAGCGATCAGATAGCGTACAAGGGATTATTTCAATCTTCTTGTATCTGTTGAGTCTTGTTTTGTGACCAACTGTATGGATTACTTTGGAGACGGTTCCATGAGGTGCTGAGAAGAAGATAAATTCTTTTGTGTTTGGGTGTAAAGTTCTGTAAATGTCTGTCAGGTCCATTTGATTCATTACCTCTGTTAGAGACATTGTTTATTTGTTTAATTTCTGTTTTGTTGACCTGTCCTTTGTTGAGAGTGGAGTGTTGAACTCTCCCACTGTTAATGTGTGGGGATCTATGTGTGGTTAAATTTTATCAATGTTTCTTTTACAAATGTGAGTGCCCTTGTATTTGGGGCATAGATGTTCAGAATTTTGATGTCTTCCTGGTGGAATTTTCCCTTGATGAGTATGATGTGTCCTTCCCCATCTCTTTTTATTAAATGTGGTTGAAAGTCTATTTTATCAGATATTAGAATGGCTACTCCTGCTTGCTTCTGGGGTCCAATTGCTTGGAAAACTATATTCCACCCCTTTACCCTCAAGGTAATGTCTATTTTTGTGACTTACGTGTGTTTCTTGTATGCAACAGATTGTTGGGTCTTGTTTTTGCATCCATTCTGTTAGTCTGTGTCTTTTTATTGGAAAATTGAGTCCATTGATGTTGAGAGAGATTAATGACCAGTTGCTGTTAGATCATTTGATTTTGATGGTGGCTGTGGTACTAATTTTGTGTGCTTGGCTTTTTGTTTTACTGTAGTGAGGTTAATTATTTCCTGTGTTTTCTTGAAAGTACCTAGTTTTCTTGGGTTGTATTTTTCTTTCTAGTCTCTTCTGTAATGCTGGATTAGTGTGTTGGTGTTTTTGAAAATTGTTTTTGTCATTGAATATCTTGTTTTCTCTGTCTATGAGGACAGAGAATTTTGCTGGGTATAGTAGCCTGGGCTGACATTTGTGTTTTCTTAGGGCCTTCATGATAGCCATCCAGGCCCTTCTGGCTTTCATAGTCTCTGTTGAGAAGTCAGGTGTGATTCTCATGGGTTTGCCATTATATGTTACTTACCCTTTTTCCTTTGCAGCTTTTAGTATTTTTTATTTGTACTGTATACTTACTGCTTTGATTATTATGTAGCAGGAGGATTTTCTTTTCTGGTATAATTTATTGGATATTCTGTAGGCCTTTTGTATTTTTATTGGCCTCTCCTTTAAGTTGGGGAAATTTTCTTCTATGATTTTGTTGAAAATATTTTCTGAACCTTGAAGAATCTTGGGCAAGGAATCTTCTTTTTCCTCTATTCCCTATTCTTCTTAGGTTTTGTCTTTTTATGTTGTGTTGAATTTCTTGGACAGTCTGATTTAGGAATTTTTTAGATTTAACATTTTCTTTGACAGATGCATTGATTTCTTCCATTGTATCTTCCATACCTGAGATTCTTTTTCCATGTCTTGTAGCCTATTGGTTATGCTTGCCTCTGTAGTTGTTCTTTTCTTCCCTAAGTTCTTTCTCTCCAGAATTTGCTTCATTTGTGTTTTCTTTATTTTTTTTTTCAATTTTATCTGCAGGTCTTGAGCCATTTTGTTGATTTCCTTTACCTGTCTGACTATATTTTCCTTCAATTCCTTCAGTTGTTTGCTTGAACAATCCTCTGTTTGTTTTATTTCTTTCAGTGATTTAAGTATTTCCTCTCTAAAGGCCAGAAACTGTTTGGCTGGAACTTCATGTATTTCTTCACAGATGGCCATAATCTGTTTTCTTTACCTTCTTGTATTTCTTTATGGATGGCCATAATCTGTTTTTATCTTTCTCTATTTGTTTATGGATGACCATAATCTGTTTGAATTTATCTTCCTCTAAGTTTTTATGCATTTTATTTGTTTCCTCTGTTATCCTCTTCATAAGCATAGATGTTAGGTCATCCTCTTGAATTTCAATTATGCTGGGTTTTTCAGGGCTACTTGCCCCTGGTTAACTGGGTTCTGAAGATGCCATATTGCTCTGTCTTTTGTTGGTTGAGCTTTTACATTGGCCTCTACCCATTGGACTATCTTAGGTGTTGGGTGTTAGTTTCCGGTGGTTTCTGGAATCCTGTGGTGGAGAGAATCTCCTTCTCAGTAAGATGTGTTTTTTTTTTTTTTTTTTTTTTTTTTTTTCCTGGAGGCAGCTTCCTCAGCTTTTTGGGTATGGTCACTGTATGGCTGGTGTTTTTCATGAGTTGCCACAGCTCACCTCAGACATAGAGACCTGAGTGGTAACTGTCTTCCTTGTTAGTCGAGAGGGCTCTCCTCTCACCCGAAGAAGTCCTGGAGACAGCTGCCCTGCTTCTGGATTTCTTGCTGTAAATTTAGTGAGCTGCTGCTGTAACCTGGGTGTCTCGTCCTTTGTTCAGTTTTGTTAGGAATAACTAATTGCCACTTGGAGCCGTATCTGGGGGTTGATCTCGGGGATCCCAAGTTTCTATAGTTCTGAGGTTGAGGTTCTGTGTCCCAGTACCCAAGTGGTAATCTGTGGCTGGTGAGTACTGCTCTCCTAGTATCCACAGGCTAGCTGGTGCACAGCAGGTCCCTGGGTTGGGCCAGTCTGCAGGACCTTTTCCAGGAATATATTGGGTGGCCTAAGTCCATCTTTTTCTCTTAGTTCCCTGTGGGGATTTCTCCTAAGAGGCACCTGCTCTCTGGTGCCCTGGAAAGCATAGTTCTGTCTTTGAGGAATGGTTGATGCAGATCAGATCTCTGGGCTGGTGGCATGTACACTTGCTGGTCTGCAGGACCTTTTCCAGGGGTATACTGGATGACCTAATTGGGTCCCCATTTCCTTCCTACCCTGTTGGATTTACTCCCAACAACCACTCCCAGTCTCTATTACCCTGGGGTGCACAGTTCTGTCTGTACCAGAGAGCTGGACGCACAGCAAGTCTCTGTCTCTGTGCTCACAACTGAAGCCCAGTTCATTGATGGAGCCTTGCACCGTCATTCTGTGCGACCGTTTCCACGGAAAGACTGAGTGACCCACAGCCATTCCCATTTCCTTCTTTCCCTGTGGGTTTTTCTCTTGACTGGGACTCTCGGTCTCTAGTGTTTTTGTGCCCACTGTTCAACCTGGGAAGGTGATCAGGTCATAGAGGCGTGTGGCTCTGGTCTGGCATCTTAGTGCCTGCGTGACCCGGGATCTCTTCCCGGTTCTGGCTGGGTGACCTGAGAGTGGACCTGACTGATTCCCACACCATGGGGGTTTCCTCTCACCTGGGAAACACAATCGATGTTTTAGGACCCAGAGTTCAGTCTCTTGGTCACTGTAAGGAAAATGTTGTCCTGCTCCTCAGATGCATTTTTCTCCTGGTGCTGCCATCTTGTTCTGCTTCCTCATAACTACTTTTATTGAATATCGCATTCATATCTTATGAGCTTCACAGGAATGCTCCTCCCAAAATCTCAAACGTTAAAACATAGACCCGTTTATGGTTTTGCTTTTTTAGCTAGCTAAAATAAATTGGGTACTAAAATTATGTCTCTACAGGTGTTTCTTTGTATCACACATTCTCATCTTTCTCTCTGTTCCAATCCTTCTCTTATCTTCCTCCCTCCTCTCCACCTCTCTGCCTTTAGTTTAATTTCTTACCATGAATTTGGTATATGATCTTTAACAGGTCCTTTTTTAAAATTCTGCTTCACCATACACCTGTTTATATTTTGAGAAAACATTTTCAAACGTTGAATAAGCTTTTTCACGTAAAGTGCTTAAATACTTACCTATCACAAGCAAATGGCTAAATAAATATTAGCTGCTCTCACAACTATCATTTTAGTTTTAAATAACCATCCCAGTTCTATCATTTGTAACCTTTATTTTCATCTATTATTCATTACAATGTTCTTAAATATCTATAAAGACACATACAGCACTCATCAGGAACTCCATGGAGAATTTTAATAATTAATCTGGCTGTGATTTTTTTGAGATTTGCAAATGGATGTTTTAGGAAGTATAGAAAAGATAAATAAGGACAGTTAAATGGTGCATTTTAAGTAATTTATTCTTTGAAAATGCATTCATAGTGAAGGAGAATCTGTTCTTTCAGATTCAAGTTTTGAAACTTCTATCCTAGAGAACATACAATATCATGCATCATCCATTGCTTATTTTAATTTATGTACTGTTTATAAATTAGAGTTTATTCACTTTGTATCCCAGCTGTAGCCTCCTTCCTCTATCCCTCCCAATACCCCTCTCCCTCCCTCATCACTTCCCATGCCCCTTCCCAAGTTCACTGATAGGGGAAGCCCTTCTCCCTTTCCCTCTGACTCTAGCCTATCAGGTCTCATCTAGACTGGCAACATTGTCTTCCTCTGTGGCCTGGTCAGGCTTCTCCCCATAAGGGGGAGGTTATCTAAGAGCCAGCCACTGTGTTTGAGTCAGAGACAGTCCCTGTTCCCTTTACTAGGGAACTCACTTAGAGACTGAGGTGCCATGGGCTACATCTGTATAGGGGTTCTAGGTTAATATTCATGCATGGTCCTTGGTTGGAGTATCAGTCTCAGAAAGGACCTCTGTTCTCAGATTTTTGGTTCTGCTGTTCTTCTTGTGGAGCTCCTTTCCCATCCATGTCTTTCTGTCTCCTCCTTCTTTCATAAGATTCCCTGCACTCTGCCAAAAGTTGGGCTGAGTTTCAACATCTGCTTTGATATCTTGCTGGGTAGAGTTTTCAAAGGCCCTCTGTGGTAGGCTCCACATGATGGCCAACAACCATCTCCTATTGATTTTACATCTATCATATATTTTCTTTCTGCTTTCCATTTATACACTTCTGATATATAGCTCTTCCATTTATACCTATTCTGATTATACTATCAAGCAAAGTTTCTCACGTGTAAATTCAGATTTTAGACAAGGAATCACAGTTGCTAAATAAAACATTAGGTCTTTCTAGCCTATAATCCTAAGAATATTTTTAACTATCACTTAAAAATTACATTACATCCCAGTTGTGCACATGGTTTTGATGGATATTAGGGAAAATGAAATAGGCATTATTTACTAGCCTTAGTGTGAATCTTTAGGTATTGAATATTTAACATTTATCAATTGTGTTGTCTTTCTGGAAGTATTACAAGAGCTCTACTTTGGAAAAAATGTAATATCTACATGAGATCTAGATATGTATTGTTTATACTAAGAAGATATATATGTATCTGTCAAAGAAAATGTTAAATATAGAAAATTCCTAAAACAAACTGTCCAAGAAATCCAAAACAACATGAAATGACAAAACCTGAGAATAATAGAAAGAGAGGAAAAATGAGATTCTCATCTCTGAGGCCCAGAAAATATTTTCAACAAAATCATAGAAGAAAATTTCCCAAACTTGAAGGAAAGGCCTATAAGCATAACAGCCCTACAAAACACCTAATAAATTAGACCAGAAAAGAAAATTCTCCCACCACGTAATAATCAAAACAGTAAGTATACAGAACAAAGAAAAAATACTAAATGATAGAAGGGAAAAAGGCCAAGTAACATATAATGGCAAACCCATCAGAATCACACCTGACATCTCTAAAGAGACTAAGAAAGTCAGAAAGTCCTGGATGGATATCATGCATACCCTAAGAGAACACAGATGTCAGCCCAGGCTACTATATCCAGCAAAACTCTCAGTAATCATATGAAGAGGTTAATGGATGAAACAAATAAAATGTGTAAAGAGAAAACAAGATATTCAACAACAAAAACAAATTCGAACAATAGCTATCCACAAATACAGCATTACAGAAGATACTAGAAGGAAAACTACAACCCAAGAAAGCTAACTACAGTCAGGGAAATACAGTAAATAAATAACCTAACTACAATAAAACTAAAAGTTGCTAATCATACAAACACTACCACAGCCAACATCAAAATAAAAGGATATAACAGCCACTGGTCATTACTCTCTCTCACCATCAGTGGACTCAACTCTCCAATAAAAAGTCACAGCCTAACAGAATGGATGTTTAAACAAGACCTAAATATCTCTGGCATACCAGAAACACACCTAAGTCATGGAGATAGACATTATCTGAGAGTAAAGGGCTGGAAAATGGTTTTTCAAGCAGATAGACCCAAGAAGCAAACAGGAATAACCATTCTAATATCTAACAAAACAGATTTTCAATCAAAATTAATGAAAAGAGTTGTGGAAGGTCACTTCATCAAAGTAAAATCCCACCAAGAAGACATCAAAATTCTGAACATCTATGGCCCAAATACAAAGCCACACATATATTAAAAGAAACATTGATAAAATTTAAACCATACATAGATCCCCACACATTAACAGTGGGAGACTTCAACACCCCACTTTCAACAAAAGACAGGTCAAAAAAAAACCAGAAATTAAACAAATAAACAATGACCCTAACCGAGTTCATGAATCAAATGTACCTAACAGACATTTACAGAACCTTTCCCCCAAACACCAAAGAATTTACATTCTTCTCACCACCCCATGGAACCTTTTCCAAAATAGACCATATAGTTGTTCACAAAGCAAGTCTGAAGAGATACAGCAAGATTGAAATAAGCCCTTGTACCCTATCTACCACTATGGATTAAAGATGGACCTCAACAACAAGAGAAATATCAAAAAGCCTACACACATATGGAAACTGAACATCTTGCTATTAAATGACAGCTGGATCAGGAAAGAAATAAAGATATTAAAGACATCGTAGAATTGAATGACAATGAAGGGACAACATACCTAAACTTATGAGACAGAAGGAAAGCAGTCCTACCTAAGAGGCAAGTTCATAGCATTAAGTGCCCTCAAGAAATTTTGAAAAATCTCATACAAGTAACTTAATGGCTCATCTGAAAGTTGTAGGGGGAAAAAAGAAGGAGGAACACCCAAAAGGAATAGACAGCTGTAAATAAACAAAATTAAGGCTAAAATAAATCAATTAGAAAGAAATAAAACAATTCAAAGAATCAATGAAACCAAGAGCTGGTTGTTTGAGAAAATCAACAAGATAAACAAACCCTTAGCCGAACCATCTAAAAGGCAGAGAGACACTATCCAAATCAAAATCACAAATGAAAAGAAGGTCATAACAACAGACAATGAGGAAATCCAAACAATCATTATGTCTTACCTCAAAAGCCTATATACCACAAAATTTAAAAATCTAAGTGAAATGGACAATTTTCTTGATTAATTCCAATTACCAAAACTTAAGCAAGGCCAGACAAATAAATTAAATTATCCTGTATCCATTAAGGAAATAGAAGCTGCCTTCAAAAGTCTCCCGTCAAAAAACAAAACAAAACAAACAAACAATCAAAAAGCTCAGGGAAGGATGGTATCAACATAGAATTCTACCAGACCTTCAAAGAAGAGCTAACACTAATATTCTTCCAGCTATTCCACAAAACAGAAGCAGAAGTAACATTACCAATCTCATTCTATGAATCCACAGTCACCTGGGTACCTAAATCACACAAAGACTCAACAAAAAAAGAGGATTTCAGGCTAATCTCCCTAATGAACATTGATGTAAACATACTCAACAAAATACTCGCAAACTGAAATCAACAACACATCACAGACACCATCCACTATGACTAAGTAGGCTTCATCCCAGGTATGCAAGAGTGGTCAATATACAGAAATCTAACAATGTCATCCACCATATAAACAAACTGAAAGAAAGAAAAAAAAAACATGATAATCTCCTTAGATGCTGAGAAAGCATTTGACTGTGTCAAATGTTCATTCATGTTTAAATTCCTGGAGATATCAGGGATACAAGTCACTTATCTAAACATAGTAAAGGCAATATACAGGAAACCTATAGCCAAAATCAGACTAAATGGAGAAAAACTTTAATCAATCCAACTGAAATTAGGGACAAGGCAAAGCTGCCCACTCTCTCAATATCTCTTTAACATCATTCTTGAAGTCCTTCCTAGAGAAATAAAAAAAAAAAAAAAGGAGAACAGGGAGACACAATGCAGAAAGGAAGAATTCAAAGTAACACTACTTGCAGATGATATGATATTATACATGACTGACCCCAAAAATTCTACCAGGGAACATAAACAGCTGATAAACACCTTCAGCAAAGTGGCTGGATACAACATTTACTCAAAAAAAAAAAATCAGTAGCCCTCATGGAAATAGAAGAAAAATGGCCTGAGAAAGAGATTAGGGAAATAACACCTTTCGCACTAGCCACAAAAGACATAAAGAACCTTGGTATAACTATAATCAAGCAAGTCAAAGACTTTTATGAAAAAATTTTCCAGTGTCTTCAGAAAAAAATTAGAAGAAGATATCAGAAGGTGGAAAGATCTCCCATGTTCTATGTTTGGCAGGATTAACATAGTAAAAATGGCCATTTTACCAAACACAATCTACACATTCAATTCAATTCCCATAAAATTACTAACACAATTCCTTACAGACCTTGGAAGAAAAATTCTCAACTTTATATCCAATAACAAGAAACCCAGAATCACTAAAACAATCCACAACAAATGATCACTTGGATGTATGCCTGATCTCAAGCTGTACTTTAAAGCAACGGTAATGAAAACTGCATGGTACTGGCATAGAAACAGAATGGAATCGAATAGAAGACCCTGAAATAAACCTACACAATTATGGACACCTGATTTTTGACAAAGATGCCAAAACCATACATTGGGAAAAAAAAAAGATTGCGTCTACAACAAATGATGTCTGTGTAACTGGATATCTACATGTAGAAAAATGTAAATATATCCACATTTATCACCCTACACAAAATTAAAGTCCAAGTGGATCAAAGACCTCAACATAAAACCAGATACACTAAACCTGTTATAAGAAAAAGTGGAGAAGAGCCTTGACCTCATTGGCACAGGAGACAACTTACAGAACAGAACACCAACAACACAGGCTCTATGAGCAACAATCAATGAATGGGACCTCATGAAACTGAAAAGTTTCTGTAAAGCAAAGGACACTGTCATCAGAACAAAATAACAGCCAAAGGATTTGGAAAGGATCTTCACCAGCCCTATATGACAAACGGCTAATATCCAGAATATATAAAATAAAACTCAAGAAGTTAAACAGCAACAAATCAAGCAAGCCAATAAAAAAATGGGGTACAGAGCTAAACAGAGAATTCTCAGTAGAGGAATATTGAATGGTAGAGAAACACTTAAAGAAATGCTCAACATCCTTAGTCATCAGCAAAATGCAAATCAAAACAACCCTGAGATTTCACTTACACCCATCAGAGTGGCTAAAATCAAGAAATTGATTGACAACACATGCTGTAGAGGATGTGGAGCAAACAGAACCCTCCTCCATTGCTGGTGTGAATATAAACTGGTACAACCACTATGGAAATCAATTTGGTCCTATCTCAAGATCCAGCTATACCACTCTTAGGCTTATATCCAAAAGATGCTCAGGTATACAACAAGTACAGTTGTTCAACCATGTTCGTAGCAGCTATATTCGTAATAGTCGGAACCTGGAAACAATACAGAAATTGTGATACATTTACACAATGGAATACTACTCAGAAATTAAAAACAAGGAAATCATGAAATTTGCAGGCAAATGGTGGGAAGTAGAAAAGATCATCCTCAGTGTGGTATCTCAGAAGCAGAAAAACACATATGGTAAATACTCACTTATAAGTGTATATTAGACATATAATATTGGATCATCATACAAAAATCTGTACACCTAAAGAAGCTGAGCTAGAAGGAGGACCCTGGATAAGATGATCAATCCTCATTCAGAAAGTCACATGGGGTAAACATTGGAAGAAGGTGAAATTAAGGAACAAGACATGAGGCTACCACAGAGGACCTCTGAAAGACCTCACCCAGCAAGGTATTAAAGCAGATGCTGAGACTAATAGCAAAACTTTGGGTAGAGTGCAGTAAATCTTATGAAAGAAGGGGAAGATAGAAAGATCTGAAGGGGACATGCGCTCCACAATGAGAACAAGAGAACCAAAAAAAAATTGAGCCTAGGTGTCTTTTCTGAGACTGACAGCCCAACTAAGGACCATTTGAGGAGAAAACCTAGAACCCAGGCACAGATGTAGCCCATGGCAAGTCAATCCCCAAATGGCCCCCCTAATAAGTGGAGCAGAGACTGCCTCTGACTTGATCTCCGTGTTTGGCTCTTTGATCACCTCCCCCCGAGGGGAGAACAGCTGACCAGGCCACATAGGAAGACTATGGATGACAGTACTGATGAGACCTGATAAGCTACAGTCAGATGGAATGGAGGAGGTTCTCCACTATCAGTGGACTAAGGAAGGGCATGGGAAGAGATGAGGGATGGAGGGAGGGAAATAATGCGGGCTTGGGAGGTGAGGAGGGTGGGGCTACAGCTGGCATACAAGGTGAATAAACTGTAATAAATAAAAATATATATTAAAAACGTATGATGCAAATAAATAAGAAATAATATAGTATCAATAACTGCAAACATTATTTTGTTTACTTTTACTAATGATTGTCCACTCATTTGTGATTTTTCTGCACACATCTGAAAGCTTAAACATACTTTGTATTTTTAAATACTTTAAGTCTTTATTATTTTATGTGTATCAATGTTTTGCCTTCATGTGTCTATGTGAGACACATGTGCTGGTGCTTGAGTAGGCAGGGATCCTCCATGTAGGTTCTGGGAATCACACAAGGTGCTTTGCAACAACAACAATTGCTCCTAACCACTGAGCCAACCCTCCAGCATATACCCAAAAGAAGGTCGACCATACCACAAGGACACTTGCTTAACTATATTCATAGAAGGTTTATTTATAATACTCATAAAAGGGAAACAACCTTGATGTCCCTCAACTGAAGAATAGATAAGGAAAATGTGCTACATTTACACAATGGAATACTATTCAGCTATTAAAAATAAGGAAATCATGAAATTTTCAGGAAAATAGGTGGATCTAGAAATGATCATCCTGGATAAATTAATCTATACCCAGAAAGACATATATGCAGCCAGTCCTGATGAGACCTGATAGGCTAGGGTCAGAGGGAAGGAGGACCTCCCCTATCAGTAGACTTGGAGAGGGACATAGGAGGAGATGAGGGAGGAAGGGTGTGATTGGAAGAGGAGAGGGAGGAGGCTACAGCTGGGATACAAAGTGAATAAACTGTAATTAATATAAAAATAAAAAAATAATTAGAAAAAACAGTTTTAAATTTCTCTCACAGTCAGAATATCTAACTAAGATGTCAAAGGAAGATTGTTATAGAATAGAGGGTTCTTGAAAATTATCTATTTGAAAAGGCCTATGGCATTCTCTGCAGATGCAATTCTGCTGTGATTAAATGTTAACTTCTGCATAATTAAATGACAACTTAAAGTGTCTGGTATTGAGTAAAGTACATTGACTTATCTTCATTCTACATAGTTATAATTATTTTAATAATAATGTAAACTATTATTTTGATGTTCTAATAGAGAAAATGCGCTCAGAAAATTTAAGTTATGGTAAATTGCCATAAGTCTAGTTATATTTGGAGTCCTTAAGGAAATAAGATTGTTTTAAATGTTTGTCTAATATTCTTTGTTCATGTTTAGACATGGGAAACCACTTACTGAGGGAGGTAAAGGAAAAATAAGACTGTAAGTCTCTGGCAAGAGAATCACAAATATTCCTAATATAACCTTCAGGGAAAATGGTCAACAATAATTGCTGCTATGCATCAAAGCTATCTGGTTGTGTTCATCCTGTTCATCTTCCCAACATACTGCTACTTTGAGGAAAAACTAGACACTCATCAGCACTGGTTAGAATGTTAAAGCGATTAAGTGAAGAAATTAAAGTTTTGAATATGAGGATGACAATTGTACATATGTAGACTATCAAATGATTTAGCAAAATACTTGTAGAATATATATATATATATATATATATATATATATATGACAAAATAAACCTCTTCTCATGGAAAAAGAAGACAACCAACTTTGATCATTAACACCTAATATTCTAAAAAGAAAATATCTCTCATCAAGCATAGAGAAATTTTTGTTGTTGAGTATCAAGTTTTATTACCTTAGAAAATTCAATATCATGTTTGTATTTCCATAGCTTCTTCAAATGGATTTTAGATGCAGATCCTATATATAGGCAACTATGTGTTCCACATGCAAATATTTCATATAATGATGTATTAAATCTTAAATATAACTATAATATAGTAAATATAAATATCTGAATATCTGTATATTCAAAGCTATATTCACAATTATAATTAAATTTATTGAGAGGGTGAGACAGAATAAAGACCATCTTAACATATTTTTTTTCTTGTGCTTCTTAGTCAGGTATTTGTTGCTAGTTACCTAAATCTGTTATTTTTGTCAGTGATAGACATCAGCTATCAGATTCATTGATTCTTCTTATTTTGTTTTAATTTTATTAATTTCTTCCATCATTTTTATTATTTCTTGCTGTTGAGTGAGTTAAAATTCATTTTTCTACATTTTTGAGTTGCATCATGCATCATCAAGTCTTTATTTGTGCTGTTTCTGATTTTTTAATGTATGTTCATAGTGCTATAATTTTCCTTCTAGTACTGCTTTAAATGTGTTTCAAAGCTTTTGCTGTCTTGTGTTTTAATTACTTACAGGAAATATTTAATTTTCTTTTTGTTTTCTTATTTGACCCATTCATCATTTGTTTTTAATTGTTTAATCTTCGTGACTATCTTAGTTATTGCTCTGTTGCTGTGAAAAGACACCATTAACACTGCAACTCTTACAAAAGGAAGCAGGAAAAGAAATTGGGTTTGGCTTGGGTTTTTGAAACCTAGTGGCACACTTCCTCCAACAAATCAAACCCACTCCAACAAGGCCACACTTCCTAAACATTCTAAGTAGTAACATTCTCTGATGACTAAGCATTCAAATATATGAGCTCATTAAGGTCCTCTTAGTCAACCACTACAATTTACTAGAAATTTATCTTTTGCTGTCATTTTTTGGTTTTATTTTGCTGTAGTTGGGAGTTATTCCAATCGTCCTGATTTTGTAAAGATTTGTTTAAGTCCCAGGATATGATCTTTTTCAGAGAAGCTTCCATGTGCTGCTAGGTCGATTTTTTTTTTTTATGTGTTTGTTTTTTTCTTTTCTAGACAGGGTTTCTCTGTGCAACCTTGGCTGTCCTGGACTTGGTATGTAGAACATGCTGGCCTCAAACTCAAAGAGATATGTGCCTCTGCCTTCCTCAGTGCTGGGATTCCAGGACTGTGCCACCTCAGGTGGCTATTCTTTGGTATTTTGATGCAAAGTTCTACAGATGCCTGTTAAGTCCCTTTGATTTATGATGTGATTTAATTCTGATATTTCTCTATTTTTTTGTTCAGATGTCCTGTATATTGTAGAAAGTGGTGTATTGGAATCACTCACTATTAAAAGGTTGGTTTTGATCTCTGTCATTAAATCCAGTAGTACATTTATTTTAAATGAGTTGTTGCACTGAGTTTTGGTAATATATGTTCAAAATAGGAATGCTTTCTTGCTTAACTGTTCCCCTAATTAGAATGAACTGTCCTCAATTTTAGTTTAATATTAGGATAGTGACCCTTGTCTGTTTCTTGGTCCAGTTTGGCTGGTCCATCCTTTTATTCTAAGGCAGTGAGAATGGCTGTTTTTTACCATATTTATCTTCCTGATCCATGAGTGTGGGTGGTCTTTCCATCTTCTGGTATCTTCTTCAGTTTCTTTTTTCAGTTTCTGAAAATTGTCCTTGAACAATTACTTCCCTTTCTTGGTAAGATCATATTCCAACATATTTTTGAGGCCATTATGAATGGGATTTGTTCTCTGATTTCTATGTTTGTTTTTGGTGTGTAGCAGTGCTCATGTTCTAGTGACCCCCAACCATGAACTTATTTTATTTCTACTTCATAACTGTAATTCTGCTATTGATAGAATGATAACGCAAATATTTGACATGCAAGATATCTGATATATGAACCCTATGAAACGGTCATTCAACTTATAAAGTAGTTGCAACCCACAGATTGAGAACCACCAGTATATTGGACTGCTACTGATTTTGAAATGCTAATTCTGTATCCTGCTACTTTGTTCCACATATTTCTCAGCTTTAGATTTCTGGTATTATCTTTAAGGTTTTCTGTTTACCAGTTCTTATTATCTGCATCGATCAAAGTAAATATTGAAGCATGAAGCCAAACACAAAACGATATGGATTGTATGACTTTCTTCATATAAATTTATATATATATATATATGTGTGTGTGTGTGTGTGTGTGTGTGTGTGTGTGTGTGTAACAACACTAACCATTTTAGTAATACAAACTCCAGGGGAAAATAATATAAACATTTGGAAATTTTGGATAAAATTAGCATACTCAGAAATCCAGCCCAAATGTTTTATGTTTCATAATACCGCATTGCATAAAGCATCTTTTTGGCAAGTACATCCTGTACTGGGTGTATAGTCTCACTCTGAGTATCACTCACAAATCACTCACTGTCCTAATTTGTTCCTCAGAAACTTTGATTCTACTTTCAACATGTCAACAGTATCTTTGTGATTTTATGTTTCTATAGTATCTATGGCCCATAAATGAAAACATACAGTATCTATCTTGAATTGCTTAACACAATTACTTTCAGTTGTATCCTTTTTATCTGCAAATCATCTAACTGCTCTTTATGGCTGAAAATTTTAATTGTTTATTTAGATTTTGTGTCGTTTTCTTATCTGTTCCTTTCTTGTTGGACACTTTATATGGATTTATAACTTTGCTATTGTGAATAATACTGCAATAAGCACCAATCTGCATGTATATTTATAATTTTGAGTAATCACTTAAGGAGCTACAGCGTCATCATATGGAATATCTAGGTTTAGATATTGAGAATTCTCTGTACAGACTTGCATGGTGCCTAGAGTTTACTTTGACACAAGAGATATGCAAGTGTTCTCTTTTGTTCATGGCCATTCCCAGCATTTTGTTGGTACATGGTTTCCCAGGAACTGCTATTCTGACTATCATGAGATAGAATCTCTCATTTACTCCAAACACAAGTAAAAACTACATTGGGAAAGTATTGTTTTTAACAACATCAGACTACAATTTAAAAACTAAACAAACAAAATGAAAATGGTAAAGGACGTTTTGGGGAGTGTTAAGTTGTATTTGGTGATTCAGCATCCATGTCTTCTGACTTCTACTTTATGTATGGCTATAATTTAATTATCTTGCTATAATTTTAAAATCATTAAGTTAATAACACATTTTTTCTTCATATTTTCATTAAAATTCATTGAAATTGCACTTTCTGAAAGTGGATGATCTGTTAGCAGTCATGGAAAAATCACATTGTTTCTGTAATAAGCAATCAAAAATGAATTTTCTAACATTGTACTTGATAAAAAAAATCAGCCAACAAATGATCTACCTCCACACACAGCTGCAGGCATTATGATACTCTTCAGTAGTGATAATTGGTAAAAAAAAAAAAAAAAAAGAAGAGGAAGAAGAAATATGAAAAACATCAGAAATGGTGGCTAGAGAGAACTTATCAGAGAAATGAAGTAGGTAACATGAGTAAAGGGAGAAAAATAATCATGACATTAATTTGAAAGTACAAAATGAAGCAAAAATGAAGGAATAACTTTCAATATTTTTGTATAATTTAAGAAAGGAAAAATGAAGCATCTTTCAAATAAGATGTATCAGTGAGTAAATAGCAACCCACATTTCACTTTAAAACTAACAACAGTTACTCTTTGGAAAGGTGTTGTGTGAACCCCAATATTATCACCCAACAGAAAAAAGTAGACTCACTGCAGTATATGACAGTAAATTTTCTGTGTTTGTATGTATGTGTGTTCATTCATGAGTTTGTATGTATATCTAATAGAAAGTGAGAAGGAAATTAAAGACAATATGGCACAAAAGAGGTGGAAAATTTTTGTAGCAGTGAAATACAAAGCAAAACTTTAGTTTAAAATACTGAATACTATTCAGTGTGCTGTGTGTTACACTGATGGAATGCATTGTTTTCTATTTTGCAATTACATATCATTTGTGAATGTTTTACGTCTGTATATTCACTAGTTGTTTTCTTGCATATGTATATTGAATAGGCATGTGCAGTTACCAAAACATGAATTAAGACTTTGAAATCAAATATTCTGTGGCAGTACTACTTGTCCAAGTGTGGTTACAACATCAAACAAATCTTCATCACCTGAAAATTTCAGGATGTAAAGTCTCAGATACCATCACAGACATAGTGAATGAGGAAATACTGGGAGTTTGAAGAGCCCATCAGTGTGTGGCATGTTACTCCTAAGCTTATGAACAACTGATTTAGGATGTATGTTAACACTGCTTCTGATATTTCATTTAAGATAGCAATCCATCTTTGGGACATATACTAAAGTGTTTCCAAGCATAAGGACATTCACATTCATGTTTGTCACATTCTCTTACATGTCTAATCAGAGTGTCATGATTATATAACCTAAAACTAAAAATAATTTTTATCCTAATATGTACCATTTTATCAAAGCACAGATATTGAAGATGGTTTGCCAAGCCATGTTTCTTAGTTCTGGCCATACTTGCTTGAATAGGATGGCCTCCACAGATTCATGTGTTTGAATGCTTGGCCCGTATGGAGTGGCACAATTAGAAAATGTGGCCTTGTTGGAGTAGGTAGTTGTGAGCTTGTTGGAGGAACTGTTGGGAGCAGGTTTTGAAGTCATATATGCTCAAGCTATGCCCAGTGTGATACACAATATCCTTCTACTGCCCTCAGATCAAGATGCCAAACTCTCATTTCCTTCTCCAGCACCATGTCTGCTATGGTTCCCACCATGATGCTAAGGGACTAGGTATCTGAAACTGTAAGCCAGTCCCAATTATTTGTTTCCCTTTATATGAGTTACCATAGTCATAGTGTCTTTTCAGAACAATAAAACCAAAACTAAGACACTTTTTATGCTGCCTTGACCAGTTTACTAAATTTACTTGTGCTTATGAGAATAATAGAATCTTTTTCATAAGATATTGTGATGTTGCTTGAATTTGCATACACACAGCTATTTGAATAATTCTTGGATCATGAACTTTGTACGAATCATCATTACTAAAGAAATATTCAAAAGAGAACGTAACTGGCATATGAATACAAGGTCACAAAATAACTTGTTGAAAGAAGTGACTGTATTAACTAATCAAAAAGACTAAGAAAATGTACTGTCTTTGCAAACCTGTGTTGCTTAAGAAAATACTTTAAAAATCCACAGTAGAATCACCAGAATGTAGTGCTTATGTACTATGTTAAATAATGTTTTAGATGGCAAAATGTTTAAATACAATAAAAAAATTAGAAAGTGATTTGTATTTATTAGTGATAAGTAGCAATAATTTTTTGTGTATTAATAATCCACAGTTTGCTGTTTTAAAAAGAATATCTATTACTCAAAAATTTATAGAGAACGTAAGTATGTTTCTTCCTACAGTTCTAAAGGCTGAGAAACTCAAGCATTAACAATCACCATTCATTGTTTGATGAAAGATATTTTTGGTATATTTTCAAATCTCAGAAGGCATGAAAACTGGGTGGTTTTATAATAACAAAGCTAGCTTTTCAGAAAAACTTTACATCCTGAAATTTTCAGGTGATGAAGATTTGTTTGATGTTGTAACCACACTTGGACAAGTAGTACTGCCACAGAATATTTGATTTCAAAGTCTTAATTCATGTTTTGGTAACTGCACATGCCTATTCAATATACATATGCAAGAAAACAACTAGTGAATATACAGACGTAAAACATTCACAAATGATATGTAATTGCAAAATAGAAAACAATGCATTCCATCAGTGTAACACACAGCACACTGAATAGTATTCAGTATTTTAAACTAAAGTTTTGCTTTGTATTTCACTGCTACAAAAATTTTCCACCTCTGTTTCCAATCATTCTAAAGATGCTGACCCTACTAAGTGGACATAGAATTCCTTGCCTAGTCACTATTGGTGACCCAACTTCTCTCTTAGAAAATATTTTATTTTAATTAAAATGTAACTACATAATATGTGCCTTATTAACACAGTAGTTAGTGAATTAGTCTGATAAAATATAATCACACCACTTCCTCTCTTAGGTCTAACATATGTCATGTGCTTGAATACCAGTGTTGTGCCCTATTCACAAGATCCCCAAAAGACCACCAGGAGGCAAGTCCATTGCAAAACACACAAAGATATTTATTCAAAGCCTGGGCTGGACTCCAGCAGACACCAAGGCATTGGTATCCAGCTGAGAGCACTGGGCTCAGGATTGTGGGTGATTTATAGGTCCCAGTCCCTCCCAACGCATCCAAAGCCGGGGATTCTAGCCTGGCAAGCTTCTATTGGTTAATACAGAGAAAGGGGATCTTACATTTCATAAACTGTATGCTATGGGAAAGTGCCAGGACCATGAATGGTTTTGGCTTTCTTTGTTCTCTTTTGCCAGGGGTTGGGGGAGGGAGGATGGTGAAGGGAAATGGCTGGCCTTGGGTTCCAGTCCTGTCCTGGACAGATATACTTTTGCTAGTGGAGAGAGGCCCCTTAGCTCAGTCTGTGCTACCTCCAAGAGCAAGGCCATCCAGGCCACTTTCCTGCAACAATAACTCTAAGGAGCAGCAAGGTCAGCTCTTCCCTGCAGTTGGTTGGATCTGCCTAGAAGCAGCAAGGTCAACTGACCTGATATGTTTTAAACATGTTAGCTCTGTTAGCTCAGTACCCCCAGAACCTAGTTTTTTGTTTGTTTGTTTGTTTGTTTTTAAGGGTTTTATTTATTTTTTATTTTTTATTTAACTTTTATTAATTACACTTTATTTCTTTTGTATACCCCTATAAGCCCCTCCCTCCTCCCCTCCTGGTCCCACCCTCCCCCCCTTTCTGCATGCATGCCTCTCCCCAAGTCCACTGATAGGGGAGGTCCTCCTCTCCTTCTTTCTGAACTTTTTTGTTTGTTTGTTTGTTCTTCTCAATGTAGTTTATTCAGGAACCTTGAACAATCTTCTGACCCTGGGGAAAGCCAGCCCACAGCTTAAAATAGCCTCTGGGTAGCCAACCCCAGCGTGCCTCCTGGGCAATGCAGATAGGTCCACATACACGGAAGCAAGCCAGATCCTCAGCCTTAGCCAAATATGGAGTTGTTTGTGACAGAGAACACTCACCATCGGGAAGGTGGAAGGCGGAAACCAGCTCCATCTTTAAGGCACAGCATTACGCAGCTCTCTACAGTTACCTCTTTTTGTTGTAGACGCATCAGGCAAGAGTAGAGGTCTGATCTCTGATATCAGAAATAAATTGGGACTTTGTACCAATGTTCATTTAGGTGTCATCCACCCAAAGAGCATCAGACCCGTCCAATACATTTTTCTCAGAGGCGGGACCTGGGGCATCAACCCGCATGCAATCAGACATGCTCTTCTCTGGGTCGAAAGCGGCTGACCCTGAGTGCAGTGCTTAGCTTCACATCCTGAGCATAACATTTTAGCTTTTTATGGTAGCCAGCCATGCTTGGGGAGACTGTCCTGCTTCAATGGCTGTAAAGGCCTGAATGATCATGGCTGCATTACACTGTTGTGAGACTCTAATCTTGCATATACACCACAGGCAAACCAAGGAGGCCAACACCAGAAGGCCTGCTAATGCTCCCATGCCCGCCCATTCCTTCAGATGATTCATGGCTGCAGCAATCCATGATGATAATCCTGTGGTTAGTCCTGCATCCACTCTGGTAGAATTTGCCGTAACAATGGCCACTCTCAGCTGCTCCATCATAGTATCGAATTCTTCAGTCCAATTACCTAAAATATAGCTAGACAATTGTTTAGACAAATTTGCAGCATGGGAAAAATTCTCATATTGTATGCTAGTGACACGTAGTCCAGCATACTTCCATTGACAGCCAAGTTGAGCGATTTGCCATAGGGTATCAATTTGCTCCTGCATGAGGTCATTCCTCGGATTGAACACCATCAAGTCTCCTTTTAGTTGAGCATTAATACCTTTTTGTATATCTAAAGCATGAGCTACATTGGCTAAAAGATTATTTAGGGTCTGAGCAGTCTGCATAGTATGACCCATGGTTAATGCCACGGTGGTAGCTCCAACAACCACCAATGAGATGGCAGTAACAATGGCGGCTGTAAAACCAAGATCCCTTATCTGTCTGAAGAGAGTCATAGTGTAAGGGGCATCAACGGGCACAGGCACCCAGCGACCCAGCGAGTTTGGTAATGTTGCTTCTGTTTCGATTTTGTGGAATAGTTTGAAGAGAACTGGAGTTAGCTCTTTTTTGAATGTCTGATAGAATTCTGCACTGAAACCATCACATCCTGGGCTTTTTTTGGATGGGAGACTTTCGATGACTGCTTCTATTTCCTTGGGGGATATAGGACTATTTAATTGATTTACCTGGTCCTGATTTAGCTTTGGGAAGTGGAATCGATCAAGAAAATTGTCCATTTCATTGAAATTTTCAAATTCTGTTGTGTGTAGACTTTTGAAGTAAGTCCTAATAATTGCTTGGATTTCCTCAGTGTCTGTAGTTATGTCCCCCTTTTCATTTCTGATTTTGTTGATTTGGATGGTGTCTCTCTGACTTGTAATTAGCTTGGATAAGGGTTTGTCTATCTTGTTGATTTTCTCAAAGAACCAGCTTTTGGTTTCATTGATTCTTTGAATTGTTTTATTTGTTTCTAATTGATTGTTTTCAGCCCTGAGTTTGATTATTTCCAGCTGTCTGCTCCTTCTTGGTGTGTCTGTTTCTTCTTTTTCTAGGGTTGTTAAGTGAGCCATTAAGTTGCTTGAATGCGCTGTCTCAAATTTCTTCTTGAAGGCACTTAGTGCTATGAACTTTCCTCTTAGCACTGCCTTCATTGTGTCCCACAAGTTTGGGTATGTTGTGTTCTCATTTTTATTGAGTTCTAGGAAGATTTTAATTTCTTTCTTTATTTCTTCCCTGACCCAGCTGTCATTTAGTAGAAAGTTGTTCAGTTTCCATGTGCATGTAGGCTTTTTGCTATTTCTGTTGTTACTGAGGTCCAGCTTTATTCCATGGTGATCAGACAGGATACAAGGGATTATTTCAATCTTCTTGTATCTGTTGAGGCTTGCTTTGTGACCAACTATGTGGTCTATTTTGGAGAAGGTTCCATGAGGTGCTGAGAAGAAGGTAAATTCTTTTGTGTTTGGGTGTAAGGTTCTGTAAATGTCTGTTAGATCCATTTGATTCATGACCTCTGTTAGAGATATTGTTTCTTTATTTAATTACTGTTTTGTTGACCTGTCCTTTGTTGAGAGTGGGGTGTTGAAGTCTCCCACTATTAGTGTGTGGGGATCTATGTGTGGTTTAAGTTTTATCAATGTTTCTTTCAGAAATGTGGTGCCCTTGTATTTGGGGCATAGATGTTCAGGATTGTGATGTCTTCTTGGAAGAATTTTCCCTTGATGAGTATGAAGTGTCCTTCCCCATCTCTTTTGATTAATTTTGGTTGAAAGTTTATTTTATCATATATTAGAATGGGTACTCCTGATTGCTTCTTGCATCCATTTGCTTGGAAAGCTGTCTTCCATCCCTTTACCCTCAGGTAATGTCTATCTTTGCAACTTAGGTGTGTTACTTGTATACAACAGATTGCTGGGTTTTGTTTACTCATCCATTCTGTTAGTCTGTGTCTTTTTATTGGAGAATTAAGTCCATTGATATTGAGAGAAATTAATGACCAGTGGCTGTTAGATCCTTTGAATTTGATGTTGGCTGCGGTCATACGGTTGTGTGCTTGGTTGCTTTTTGTTTTACTGTAGTGGGGTTATTTATTTCCTGTGTTTTCTTGAATGTAGCTAGCTTTCTTGGGTTGTATTTTCCCTTCCAGTGTCTTCTGTAATGCTGGATTTGTACGTAGGTATTTTTGAAATTTGTTTTTGTCATTGAATATCTTGTTTTCTCCATCTATGAGGACTGAGAGTTTTGCAGGGTATAGTAGCCTGGGCTGACATCTGTGTTCTCTTAGGGTCTACATGATATCCGTCCAGGCCCTTCTGGCTTTGATAGTCTCAGTTGAAAAGTCAGGTGTAATTCTAATGGGTTTGCCATTATATGTTACTTGGCCTTTTTCTCTTGCAGCTTTTAGTATTTTTTCTTTGTTCTGTATACTTACAGTTTTGATTATTATGTGGCGAGAGGATTTTCTTTTCTGGTCTAATTTATTGGGTGTTCTATAGGCCTTTATTATTCTTATTGGTCTCTCCTTCAAGTTGGGGAAATTTTCTTCAATGATTTTGTTGAAAATATTTTCTGGGCCTTGGTGCAGGGAATCTTCTTTTTCCTCTATTCCTATTATTCTTAGGTTTTGTCTTTTTATGTTGTCTTGAATTTCTTGGACGGTATGTGTCAGGAATTTTTTAGATTTAACATTTTCTTTGACAGATACATCTATTTCTTCCATTGTATCTTCCACACCTGAGATTCTTTCTTCCATTTCTTGTAGCCTATTGGTTATGCTAACCTTTGTAGTTCCTGCTTTCTTCCCTAAGTTCTTTCTCTCCACAATTTTTTCCATTTGTGCTTTTTTTAATTTTTCCAATTCTACCTTCAGGTTTTGAGCTATTTTGTTGGTTTCCTTCCCCTGTCTGACTGTATTTTCATGTTTTTCTGTCAATTCCTTCAGCTGTTTGTTTGAACAATCCACTGTTTGTTTTTTGTTTGTTTTTTGTTTGTTTTATTTCATTCAGTGATTTAAGCATTTCCTCTTTAAATGCCACAAACTGTTTGTCTGCAGCTTCTTCTATTTCTTTTCTTATTTTATTAGTTTCCTTTGTTATCATATTCGTGAGCATAGATGTTAGGTCATCTCCTTGAATTTCATTTATACTGGGGTGTCTAGGGCTATTTGCCCCTGGATAACTGGGTTCTGAAGATGCCATAATGCTCTGGCTTTCGTTAGTTGAACTTTTACGCTGTCCTCTACCCATTGGGCTATCTTAGTTGTTTGAAGTTAGTTTCTGGTTGTTCCTGGACTCTTGTAGTGGAGAGAATCCCTTTGGCAGGAAGATGGTTTTTCCTGAAGGAAGCCTTCCCAGCTTTTTGGGTATAGTCCCTGGATGTCTGGTGTTTTTCAGGAGTTGTTACAGCTCACCTCAGGCATAGAGACCTGGGTGGTAACTGTGGTCCTGATTAGTCAAGAGGGCTCTCCTCTCACCGGGAGAAGTCCTGGAGACAGCTGCCCTCCTTCTGGGTTTCTTGCTGTAAATTTAGTGATCAGCTGCTGTAACCTGTGTGTCCCATGGTTTGGTCAGTTTTGTTAGGGATAACTGGTTGCCCCTTGGAGCAGTATCTGGGGGTTGAGCTCAGGGTTCCCGGTCTTTTGTAGGTCTGAGGTTGGGGCTCTGTGCCCCAGAACCCAAGAGGTAATCTGTGGCAGGTAAGTACTGCCCTGGTGTCTTGGGGCACATAGTTCTGTCTGTAAGGAGTTGTTGGTACAAAGCAGGCCTCTGGGCTGTCGGAATGTGCGCCCACCTGCTAGTCAGCAGGAGCTGAGTTTTCAATCACTCTGTGCTCCCTGTTTGGGCCCAGATCTGTGATGGCTGGGTGTACTCGCCTGTTTGTGATCTGCAGTCTGCTAGACTTTCCCTAGGTGACCCAAGCAGCACGGTTTCTTCCTTCTCTGTGGGGTCCTCTCTGGACAGGGGTTCCCAGTCCCTGTTGTACTGAGGCGTACAGCTTGTCTGTACCGCTGAGCTGAACGCGCAGCTCTCTGCGTGCAGCAGGAGCTCAGCTGTGATGGTGGTGGGCAACCGCCGTCCCAGAGACCTTCCTGGGAAAGACTGGGTGACCCGCAATCAGACCTGCAACCTTGCTTCCCTGTGAGGTCCCTCCTCGACTGGGTCTCCCAGCCTCAGGCACCCTTGTGCCCATGGATCAGCCCGGGAAAGTGATGGGGACACGCAGGCTTAAGGCACCAGCCTGGAGACCCAAAGCCCGAGCCACCCGGGATCTCTGCTGGGTTCTGGCTGGGCAGCCGAGAGTGGACCCGACCGATTCCCACGCCGTGGGAGCCTCCCCTCACCTGGGAAACATGACCACTGTGGTTTCAGGGCCCAGAGTTCAGTCTCCTGGTCGCTGCACTGAGAGTGCTGTCCTGCTTCTCAGAGGTGGTGCTCCCCCGGCGCTGCCATCTTGGCTCCCCCCAGAACCTAGTTTTTAATTACTTGGTCTTTCACCAACATAATTGAAACACTCAAATTTTGAAAGGACACACTCAAACCGTGGGACACTATCTTTAAAACACAGTTTACTGTGATGGTGTTTTACTGAATTCCATTTAGAATTGGTAAAAATCATCTATCTCCCATTCTTTCTGTGGACCTCTATCATCCTCAGGAGTATCCCAATGATAGTCCTGAGGCCCTGCCTTAAGTTAACTTTTCTACTGTTGTGAAGAGACACATGATCAAGACAGTTTATTTAAAAAAGCTTTTAGGTACACAACTTTAATCCCAGCATTCCAGGAGGCAGAGGCAAGCGGATCTCTATGAGGTTAAAGCCAGCCTGTTCTACAAAGTGAATCTAAGATAGCCAAGGCTACACACACACAGACACACACACACACACACACACACACACACACGTCTCAAAAAATGACAAAACAACCACAAAATTAATTTGGAACGTGCTTACAGTCTCAGAGGTTAAGTTTATGACCATCATGACAAGGAGTGTGGTTTCAGGCAGGGAGGCATGATGCTGGAGTAGTACCTCAGACATATCCTAATCACCAGGCAACAGGCAGGCAGATAAATAGTAAGAGGCTGAGGGTGGAGAGGACCTGTTGTGAGTTTTGAAAACTCTGAGTCCATTCCCAATGGCATACTATAAGGGCTAAATTTAACCTGTAAGCCCCACTTGCCTAAAACAGATACTGCTTGAAATGCTGTAGCCTGTTTTCTGGTAAGATAACAAGTCACATAATTATACGTACCTAAACAATTTTGGTTGACTCAGTTATGCTTGATTACATGTAGGTTGGAGGTATGTAGGCAGGAAGTATTTCAGTATGTATGCTTTCCAAAAATTCAATGAATGTCAAAAGTACATAAGCTTGTGGGTTTGGCACACACATATATATATGAGAGAGAGAGAGAGAGAGAGAGAGAGAGAGAGAGAGAGAGAGAGAGAGAGAGAGAGAGAGAGAGAATACCAGGTATGGACCTGGCCCGTTTTCCTGGCCAGTACTGAATAAAACTTGCTTGAATTGGGTAATTGTGGAACTGTTCTTTCTCTTCCACTTTTTAAGTTTAACAATACATCCTCCAAAATGCCATACCTCATAATCCTTCCTGAACAATCCACCAACTGTGGACCAAGCATTCATGTATGAGTTTTCTTCTCACTCAGAGTAACTATATTGGCTTCTTAAAACCTCCTCACTATAGTGAAACTTCCAAGAAGTTAGCTGCAAGATGATACTTCAAAACTAAATTTAGTTTTCATTTTTCTACTCATATTCATCAATCAGACATACATTTTCATAATTTCCTACATTTTTTCATTATTATATTTATTGAAAATCAGGAAACATTTAAAAATTCTATTGACTGACTTTACATCCCAATTATAGCCCTCTCCCTCCTCTCCTTCTGGTCCGAACCTCATTCCCTCTTCCCCATATCCCTCCTCCCCTCCCACTCAGAAAAGGGGAGCCCCACACCTACCTCCCCCAGAACATCAAGTGTTATCAGGACTGAGTACATCCTTTACCACAGTGGCTTGGCCAGGCAGCACAGCCATGGGGAAGTGATCACAAAAATCAAAGCCAGTCCTTGTCAGAGATAGTCCCTGCTCCCCTTGCTGGTGGATCAACATGAAGACCAAGCTCTTTATTTTGCACAGATGTGTAGGAACCATACACGATCCTTGTTTGCTGTTTCTGTCTCCGCAGGGCCCAGGTTTGTTAGCCCTGTTGGTCTTCTTGTGGAGTTTCTGTTCTCTCTGTTCCTTCTATCCTTGCTCTCACTCTTCCAAAAGGCTCCCTTTGCTGCACACAATGTTTGGCTGTGAGTCTCAGCATCTGTTTCCATCCAGTTCTGGGTGGAACCTCTCAACATACAGCTATGCCAGGCTTCTGTCTAAAAGTGTAGCAAGGTGTTGTTAATAGTGTTAAGGTTTGGCTCTCTCCCGTGGTGTGGCCAGGCATTGGTTGGACATTCCCACAGTCTCTTCTCTGTGTTTATCCCTGCACATTTGTAGGCAGGGTAAGTATTGGGTAAAAGTTTTTGTAAGTGGGTTAGTGTTCCCCTCCCTCACTTGGAGTCCTGACTGGTTAGAGTGTGGACTCTTCAGTCTCCTTGTCTACCAATAGTAGGGGTCTCTGCTAAAATAATGCCCAAATCCTCTCAGAATCCCTCCCTGTGATTGGTCTCCAGTCTATCTGAGAGATGCCCCAGGTCACAGTTTCTCTTCTCTCTGCATGCCCTCTGTCATTCTTGGTCCTCACCCCATCTCCCCACATTAGATCCCCAATTTATTTCCCTGAGCACTCCCTCTTCTATCTTGTTCCCTTTTTTTGAACACTTCCTTTGTCTTTTCTATTTCCCCTTCTCAGTGAGATCCATGCACCCTCTCTTAGGCCATCCTTGTTACTTAGCTTCTTTGGATCTGTGAACTGTAGTATGGATTTCCTATATTATATGGCTAACATCTGCTTCTAAGTGAGTACATATCATCTGTGTCTTTCTGGGTCTTAGTTACATAACTCAAGATGATCTTTTCTAGTTCAGTTCCATCCATTCACCTGCTAATTTCATGATTTCCTTGTTTTTAATAGCTAGGTAGTATTCAGTTGTGTAAATTTAACCACAGTTTATTTATCCATTCTTTGGTTGAAGGACATCTGGGTTGTTTCCAGTTTCTGGCTATTATGCATAAAGCTACTATGAACATGATTGAGCAAATGTGCTTGTTGTATGATAGAAGACCATTTGGGTATATGCCCAGGAGTGCTATAGATGGGTCTTGAAGTAGTGCTTTTCTCAATTTTCTGTGAAAACTCTAGATAGATATCCAAAGTGGTTGTACCAGTTTGCACTCCTACCAGCAATGGAGAGAGTACCAGCATTTGCTGTCACTTGAGTTTTCGATCTTAGACATTCTGACAGGTGTGAGATGGAATCTGAGTCATTTTGATTTACATTTCTCTGATGGCTAATGATGCTGAGCATTTTTTAAGTATCTCGGACATTCGAGGTTCCTCTGTTGAGAATTCTCTGTTTAGCCCTGTACCCATTTTAATTGTATAATTTGGTTAGTTGGTGTTTAATTTCTTGAGTTCTTTATATATTTTGGATATTAGCTGTTTGTCAGATCTCATCTTGATAAAGATATTTCCCCAATCTGTAGGCTACCATTTTGTTTTGTTGATAGTGTCCTTTGTATCATAAAAGCTTTTCAGTTTCAAGAGATCCCATTTGTTGATTGTTGATCTTGGAGTCTGAGCTATTGGTGTTCTGTTCAGGAAGTTGTCTCCTGTGCTAATGAGTTCAAGGATCTTAGTCATTTTTTGTTTGTTTGTTTGTTTGTTTTGTTTTGTTTTGTTTTCTTCTGGTAGATGTAGTGTCTCAGGTTTTATGTTAAGGTCCTTGGTCTTGGACATGAATTTTGCGCAGGGTGATGAATATGGTTCTATTTACATTTTTCTACATGTAGACATCCAGTTAGACAAGCAGCATGCATTTGTTAAATATTCTATCATTTTGCTATTGTATGGATTCGTTGTGAAAAACCTAGTGTACATAGATGTGAGGATTTGTTTCTGAATCTTCAGTTCATTTCCCTTGATCCACCAGCCTGTTTCTATGCCAGTACCATGCAGGTTTTTTTTGTTGTTGTTGTTTTGTTTTGTTTTTTTTACTGTTCCTCCTATTCCTCTATAGTACAGCTTGATATCAGGGATGGAGACACCTCCAGAAGTTCTTTTATTGTACTGATTTGTTTTAGATATTCTGGGATTTTTGTTTTTCCATATGAAATTGAAAATTGTTTTTTTTCAAGTGCTGAAAAAAATTCTGTTGGAATTTTGATGGGAATTACATTGAATCTGTAGATTACTTTTGGTAAAATGGAAATTTTCACTATGTCAATGCTACCAATCCATGAGCATGGGAAATCTTTCCATTTTTTGATATCGTCTTCACTTTCTTTCTTCAGAGCCTTGAAGTTCTTGTCATACAGGTCTTTTATTTGCTTGGTTAGAGTTACACCAAGATACTTCATATTGTTCATGGATATTGTGAAGGATGTTGAAGGATGTTTTTTTCCTAATTTCATTCTCAGCCTGTTTATGGCTTGTGTACAGGAGTGCTACAGGAGTGCTACAGGAGTGCTATTGTTACTTTCTTTTTTTTTTCTTTTCTTTTTTTTTCTTTTTTTTTTTTTCAGAGCTGAGGACAAACCCAAGGCCTTGCGTTTGCTAGCACTCTACCACTGAGCTAAATCCCCAACCTCCTACTGTTATTTTTATACATGTCTTTCACTTGTTTGGTTAGAATTACCTGAAGATACTTTATTTTATTTGTGACTACTGTGAAGGGTCTTGTTTTTCTAATTTCTTTCTCTGCCTGTTTAATGGTTATATACAGGAGGGCTACTGATTTTTTGTTGAATTAATTTTGTATCCAGCCACTTCGTTGAAGGTGTTTTTCAGCTGTTGGAGTTCACTAGTAGAATCTTTGGGGTATATTATGTATACTCTCATATACTGATACTTTGATTTCTTCCTTTCCAATTTGCATCCCCTTGACCTCCACTAGTTGTTTTATTGCTCTAGCTAGGATTTCAAGGACTATATTCAAGAGATGTGGAGGGAAGTAGCAGAATTGTTTTGTCCCTGATTTATTGGGTTGCTTTAAGTTTCTCTTGGTTTAACTTGATATTGGCTATTGGAATACTGTGTATTTGCCTTTGTTGTGTTTATGGATGTGCCTTGTATCCCTGATCTAAGCCTTTAAACATGAAGTGGTGTCGGATCTTGTCAAAAGCTTTTTCAAAGTCTAATGAGATGATCATGTGTTTTTTTGTCTTTCAGTTTGTTTATATGGTGGATTACATTGATAGATTTGTGTATGTTGAACTCTTCC
Source organism: Meriones unguiculatus (assembly GCF_030254825.1). Taxonomy (NCBI): domain Eukaryota; kingdom Metazoa; phylum Chordata; class Mammalia; order Rodentia; family Muridae; genus Meriones; species Meriones unguiculatus. The sequence continues at coordinate 12,077,300 of NW_026843707.1, forward strand.
TGCATCCCTGGAATCCAGTTTACCTGATTATGGTAGATAATATTTTTGATGTGTTCCTGGATTCTGTTTGTGGGTATTTTAATGAGTATTTTTGCATCAATGTTCATAAGGAAAATTGGTCTGAAATTCTCATTTTGGTTGTGTCTTTGTGTTGTTTAGGTATCAGGGTAACCGTGGCCTTATTGAATGAGTTTAGCAATGTTCCTTCAGTTTTTATTTTGTTAAATTGTTTGAGGCATATTTCTATTAGCTTGTCTTTGAAAGTCTGGTAAAATTCTGCACTGAAACCATCTAGCCCTGCTTTTTTGTTGTTATTGTTTTGTTTTTGTTTTTGTTTTTGTTTTGTTTTTTTGGTTTTTTTTTTTAGGGGGAGTGAGAGATTTTAAGGAATTTTTCTATTTCCTTGGGAGTTATAGGTTTATTTCGATTGTTTACATGATCTTAATTTAAGGTTAGAAAGTAGTATCTATCAAGAAAATCATCTATTTCATTTAGATTTTGGAAGATTGTGGCATGTAGGCTGTTGAAGTACAACCCAATGATGCTTTGAATTTTCTCAGTGTCTGTTGGTATATCCTCCTTTTATTTCTAATTTTGTTAATTTGGATAACCCCTGCTTTTTTGGGGGTGGGGGCTAAGGGTTTGTCTATCTTGTCTATTTAAAAAAAAAACAAAAAACAGCTCTTGGTTTTATTGATTCTTTGTGTTTTTCTTTGTTTCAAAGTTATTGGTTTTATTCCCAAGTTTATTTTCTGTTGTATACTCCTTTTTGATGTGATTGCTGATCTTTGTTCTAGAGCTTTCATATGAGTTGTTATGTTGCCAGTATGTGACTTCTCCATTTTCTTTATGAAGGTGCTTAGAACTAAGAACTTCCCTGTTAGCACTGCTTTCACTGTGTCCCATATATTTAGGTAAGTTGTGACTTCATTTTCATTGAATTCTAGAAAATCTTTACTTTCGTTCTTAATTTCATCCCTTAATTTCAATGACCCAGTGGTCATTGGTTTGAGAAAGGTTCTGTTTCCATGAGGTTTTAAGCTTTCTTTTCTTTCTGTTGTTGAGTTCCAGCTTTAATCCATGGTGGCCTGATGAAATACAAGGGGTCATTTAAATCTTCTTGTATGTGTTGAGGCTCGCTTTGTGACAGAGTATTTGGGAAAAAAAATCCATGTGGTGCTGAGAAGAAGGTATATTCTTTTGTGTTTGGGTGAAGTGTTCTGTAGCTATCTGTTAGGGCCGTTTGATTAATAAATGCAGTTTAATTATTTATCTGTTCAGTTTCTGTCTCAACATATACAGTGGTAAGAGTGAGATATTGAAATCTCCCACTAGGAATATATGCAGTTTCCTGTGTGATTTAAGCTGTAGTAATATTTCTTTTATGAATGTTGGTACTCTTGCATTTGTGGCATAAATGGTCAGAATTGGAATACCACATTGGTAGAGTTTTCCTTTAATTACTTTTGATTACTCTTGATTACTTTTTTAATTTTATTTTTTATTTATTACAATTTATTCACTTTGTATCCCAGCTGTAGCCCTCTCCCTCAACCCCACCGAACCCCACCATTTGCTTGCAAATTTCATTATTTCCTTGTTTTTAATTGCTGGGTAATATTCCATTATGTAAATGTACCACAATTTCTGTATCCAAACTTTTGCTCGAAAGTCTATTAGATATTGGAATTGCTATGCCTGCTTGTTCCTTAGGTCTCTTTGTTTAGACACCTTTTTCCACCCTTTACTCTGAGGTATGGTCTATCTTTGTCGATGGGGTATGTTCCTTGCATGCAACAGAATGATGAATTACTCTGTTAACCTGTTTCTTTTTATTAGGTAGTGGGGTCCATTGATGTTGAGAAATGTTAATGACCAATGATTATTGATTCCTGTAACTTTGATAATGATGGTTGTAGTGTGAGTGCACATGTTTCCTTTCTTTTGTTTTTGCTGGTGTGAAATTATTTATTTCCTATGTTATATCTCAGGTGTAGTTACCCTTGTTGGGTTGGAGTTTTCTTATTAGTGCTCTCTGTAAGCCTGAGTTGATGTAGAGATATTGTTTAAATTTTGTTTTGTCATTGAATATCTTGTTTTCTCATCTATGATGATTGAAATTTTTGCTGCATATAGTATTTTGAGCTGGCATCTCTGGTCTCTTAGGAACTGCATAATGTTTGTCCAGGCTCCTATGGCTTTTAAAGTCTTGTCTGGTGTAATTCTAGTAGGTCTATCATTATATATTACTTAGCACTTATCCGTTGAGGTTTTTAATATTTTTATTTGCTTTGTATATTCAGTGTTTTTATTATTATGTGGAAAGAGGACTTTATTTTTTGTTCCATTCTATTTGGTTTTCTGTTGGCTTTTTGTAGGTTTATAGGCATCTCTTTCTTTAAGTTAGGAAATTTTTCTTCTATGAATTCTTTGAAGATATTTTGGGGCCTTGGAGCTGGGAATCTTCTCTTTCTTCTATTTCTATTAACCTTAGGTTTGGTCTTTTCATAGTGTCCAAATTTCTGGGATGTTTTGTGTTAGAAACTATGTAGATTTAACATTTTCTTTAACCTTTGTGTCAATATGTTCTATTATATCTTCTATGGCTGAGATTCTTTTTTCTATCTCTCATATTCTGTTGGTGAGCTTTGCATCTGTAGTTCACATTTTCTTTCCTATATTTTCTCTCAGATTTTTCTTTATTGCTTCTATTTTTCTTTATTGCTTCTATTTCCCTTTTCAGGTTTTGAACAGGTTTAGTGTCATTTCCTTTTCCCGATTGCTTGCTTTTGTGTTTGTTTGCTTGTTTGTTTGTTTTTGTATTTCTTTAAGAAATTATTCATTTCTTTCATCTGTTTGATCATGTTTTCCTGTATTTCTCTGAGGGATTTATTTTCATCTTTCAAGACTTCTATCATTTTCAAAACCTCAGAATTAAGATCATTTTTATGCACTTCGGGTGTATTAGGATTTGTTTCAGTGTGATAGTTGTGTTCTGGTGGTGCTATGTTGTCCCACCACCTTTTTTAGTGTGTCTTATGTTGTCCTCTAGCCATCTGGTGATCAGTGGTGTTGGCAGACTTGGAGGTCCCTGGTAGTCCCTGATGACTGTCATCTTTGTTAGTCACTGATGTTGGCCTCCTCTGTGCCTGTAGTTTCCAATGTTTGCTGTTGTGGGACTGCAGGCAGAGCTGGCTATCCAGGAGTTGGCTTGTGGAAGTCATTGAACAGACCTGACCTCTTCTAGTAATCTCCAATAATCTGAACTGGCATCTGGGAACTAGTGCACAGAGGGGTGGGTCAGATCTTCCCTCTGTTAGCAGTTTCCAATGGCCACTGTCCCTGAGGCCACAGGCTGACCTGGTGTCCAGGTACTAGTTCATGGATGGTTTTGGGACTCTCCTCACTTCTGCTGTCCCTGGAACTGCAGGTGGAGCCTGTGCCTGGAAACTAGCACACAGGATGTTCTAGCAACCAGGAACTAGCAATTTCTTTTATTACTTCTTTGTTTTGTATAGTGATTCCTATTATGAAACTTGTGGTTTTTACATGGGAGCATTAAAGGATTAAGTTTGGATTATCCAAATATATATGTGCATATACTTTCACATTATTTTCATATGAACTACTAGTTGTCAACATATTAAATATATACTTCATGAAAGGATGAAATGGCCATTGAGGGAAGATAAATAGTTGAGTTGTGCCAGCACCCTTAAATACTCAAACTAAATCTTCCCACACTACATGATCTAATTCTACTAATTAGCAAACCTTGCCTAAGAGTATGGATAAAAGAACCCAATGAATATCATAATAACAAATCCAATGCACAGAAAACATTTCAGCTTCCAAATTTTCTAGGGGCTTAAAAAAAAAAAAAAAACTAAGCTAGGAGTGGAGGTGCATGCTCTTAATCCTAGCACTAAGGAGGCAGAAACAGGAATACCTCTGTGAGTCCAAGGCCAGCTTCATCAACACCAAATTCCAAGAGAGCCAGAGCAAGTCTTTCCTTTACCTAAAAAAGAAAGAGACCCCTAAAACAAATAAGCAACAACAGTAAAAAGAACTAGGATAAAATAAAAAAGAAACATTGTTTTTCATGTGTTATCCATGCTGCAGCATGGGAACTAGGAAAACAACTCAGCACAAGTAATATTCAAATCTACCAAGAGCATTATACAAATAACTTAATTAATTTTAATATGGAATATATTTCACCGTGATAATTTCTCCTATCAAGGATTTTAAAACTAATTTAAATTTGAAACTAAATATTTAATATACACAAGCATATTCTTGAAACTTGGTATTTGTCATTCCTTGAGACAATGTGGAATTTAATATGTGGAATCATCATTTGAACATATGGTTAAATATTGGTTGAAAAATATGATCTGATTAGGTTGTATATACCACAGTCTTTGCCCTTGGCAGGATTGCTTAGACAAGAGGATCAGGAGTTCAAATTTATCTTTGTCTATATACCGGTCACAGCTAAGTTAAATCCTTTCTCAAAACAAAACATAACAAAAATAGAAACAATTTAGGTTTAGGCCAGGGGTTTAGCTTAGTAGTATGGCTCTTGTGTAGTATGAATAATGAGCTGAATTTAACTCTCATCACAGAAATTAAAAGTCATTGGTTATTTTTTACAAGTATATATAAAGCATATGATTTTAATTTTCTCAACTTAAAAGTTTTCTATGAGGTTGGGTATGGTGGCATACACCTCTAATCCAATCACTCAGTGGGAAGACAGATGTTGGCAGGTTTACATAGTGAATTCCAGAACTGCCAGAGCTCTCAAATATATATGTATCAAATATATGTGTTGGGCCTACAGTGACTTATAAATAAAATTGAAAATGATTCTTACACCAGCCTTCAAGTCATGCCATGCCAGGACAAAGTATATACTGGTGTAATGGGAAATTGAAATGAAGTGGATGTTTCTGTTTCCCATAATGATTTTGTATTTGCTGAAAAACTGAACAGAAAAGACAAATTTTAATAGAAACAAAATTATGCCAAATGTCATCAAAACATTCAGTTGTTCTGTAGGCCTTTTGTATGTTTATGGACATCTCTTTCTTTAAGTTAGGAAAATTTCCTTCTATAATTTTATTGAAAATATTTTCTGGCATTGTAGCCTGGAATCTTTTTCTTAATTTTTTAAAAAATTATATTTCTTATAAATTACAGTTTATTCACTCTATCCCAGCTGTAGCCCCATCTCTCACCCCCTCCCAATCCCACCCACCCTCCTTCATTTCCTTCTATGTCCCTCCCAAAGTCTACTGATAGGGGAGGTCATCCTCTTCTTCTATCTGACCTGAGCCTACCTGGTCTCATCAGGGCTGGCTGCATTGTTTTTCTCTGTGGTCTGGTAAGGCTGCTCTCCACTCAGGGGGAGGAAAACAAAAAAACTAGCCACTGAGTTCGTATCAGAGACAGTTTCTGTTACCATTACTATAAAACCCACTTCGACATGGAGCTGCCATGGGCTGATCTGTGCAGGGGTTCTAGGGGTTCTAGGTTATCTACATGCAAGGTCCTTGTTTGGAGTATCATTCTCAGAAAAGACCCCTATACCCAGAATAATTTGATCTGTTGCTCTCCTTTTGGAGCTCCTGTCCCCTCCAGGTCTTCCTATCTCCCCCTTCTTTCATAAGATTCCTTGCACTCTGCCCAAAGTCTAGCTATGAGTCTCAGCATCAACTTGAGTACTTTGCAGGGTAAATCTTTCAATGGCCTTCTGAGGTAGGCTCCTGTTTTGTTCCCTGTTTTCTCCCTCTTCCTATGTTCTTCCCTCTTGCCTTTTTGAGTGAGGATTGATCACCTTACCTAGGGTCTTCCTCCTTGCTTAGCTTCTTTAGGTATACTGATGTTAGTATGTTTATCCTATATTGTATGCCTAATATACACTTTTAAGTGAGTATATACCATGTGTGTCTTTCTGCTTCTGAGATAGCTCACTCAGGATCTTTTCTAGTTCCCACCATTTGCCTGAAATTTTCATGATTTCAGTGTTTTTAATTGCTGAGTATCATTCCATTGTGGGAATGTACCACAATTTCTGTATCCATTACTCCATAGAGGGATATGTGGGTTGTTTCCAGATTATGGCTATTATGAATAAAGCTGCTATAAACATGGTTGAGGAATGTACTTTTTATACTTTAGCATCTTTTGGATATATGTCTATCAGTGGTATAGATAGATCTTAAGGAACTATGAGAAGGTGTTCTTTACTTCTGAGCCAGAGATCTGAATGTTGTCAGTTACTGTAATTGTTATGAGAAATACAACAAAATATTAAGAAATAAAACTGACTTTTAAATCTTTCTGGTATGTTATCCTTAAAATATTTACTTTGAATCTGAAGACTTATCACACTTTTCAGTCATGTCTATGAATTGCATCTTTTGTTATCAGTTTATTATAACAGAATTACCAGCAGAAAATAATGGATAAAGGTAATGGATCTTCTCTGATTTTATATTGTCATCCAAAGAAGATAAGAACTATTTTAGAAGGCTCATAGCAATATTGTCTTGGAGGTCATTATTGAAAATTATTTTTTCACACTGCCAGTTTAAGTTTCTAAAATGAATGGAAAATTTGTGTTGAACATTCTTTGAGTCTGGGCACAAAAGATGCAGGAATTCTATCAGAAAGACAAATCAAGGAACAATATCTCCCAGAAATGTTTGTGATTAAACGTGGCATATTTTTCTGACCCAGTAATTACTGTCACACTCAGATTTGTACATTCACATGGAATTATAGCAAATGGTATTCATTAAATGCTGGCATTGTTATATTGCTGAATGGTTTAATTGGGAAAATACTTTTTCTTTTATTGTCATCGAATCTCTTTGGAGCATGGATTAGTTTTGTAATATTGTTTTAAAATTATTGTTTTGAAAGCTTTACAAATAATTATTAGATAGGGAGAGAGATAGACTATAAAAAACATCTGCGAAGGCAGAAAACAAAATTTTGTATGACACAGTAAACTGTGTGATGGGAAGACTAAAAAACTACCCACTACCACCTACAACATTAACAAGTATCTTGGGGAGAGGAGGAAGAAAATCCCTAGAGAAACTCTACAACCAAAACCTTTGGCAGGGAAAAGCAGAAAATATTGAATTAGTAGTATCTCTGAACTCCAACTACTCTCCCACACAAGAAGAATATAAGATCTGGAGAACCACAGAACCATCTCTACATAAACACCTCACAAGCATTGTTAAGACAAAAATTCTCAACTACAATGGTGAGGAAAAAGATGTGTGCCCTCAGATACTGATACTGAAAAATTAACACTGGGAAAATTGGACCACAAAGCACAGGGAGAAAACAGCTTTCTAGGTGCCACAAACTGGGATGTGACACCCTGCCCCATGAAAGACTCCCAAGAGAGGACTGATTCCTGCTAATTCTAAGGACCAAAATTTGACCTGTCTCCCTAGTGATACCTACATGGCTTCTTACATAGCTGATGGGAATTCAAACTCAGACAATTTTGCTTTCATGGTAAGTACTGCACTGGCTGAACCATCTTTGCAATACAGTATCTGTTCCTTTTTTAATGTGTAGTTCTAGAAAGAATTCTTAGTCTGTACTTGCAATTGTTCAGACTATTGAACCAAATAAGAAAAATGTTATCTTCACAAATGAGAAACTTGACCATAGAAAATCAGCAAATATATGGCATCTGATTTTATATAACTTTTACTTCTTCCATTTTCCCTCAAAACAAAGGGAGGGAAAAAAGGAATAACTACTAAACATGAATATCATCTGTGCTACCATTGAGTGTTTGGAACAGGAATACTCTAAACAAAAGTTTTGAATGTTGATTATAGTAAAATAAATCCAAACCCAGTACTTTATTGTAGTGGTTATCAAACCATGCCCTCCACACATGCATTGCAGCATCACCAGAGAATTTGTTAGGAATGCCAATGTTGGCCTCCACTCAAGTCTAATAAATAAGAAACCTCTCTGGATAAAAATCATCAATCCCTGTGTTAACCAGCACTCCAGGTGATTCTGAGTGGGAATCCCTGAAATCTAGTCTTCAGTTAAATCAGTTTCCCCCATACTTTTATTTCAGTTTCTTAATTTGTGCTTTCCACTTACCTGTGAGTTCAGAGGTAGTAATAGTTTCATATTAAAATTTATGAACTTGTCCCTAATTTCACCTGTATCATTACGCTGAAAATTTGGGAAATAATTTAGTATGTCCCAAAGAGAAATAGACCAAGACAGGCCTTCAGCATATTGATCGATTCTTACATTGGCATGCAGATTCTACTTATACAAGATCTACTTAAAGAAGCACTCTTATTAAAGTGAAATGTTTTTGTTTCTATAACTCTTTTCTTCTAGAAACCAGCCCAAGTGATTTAGAAAAACAAAGTTCTAAATTCAAATAAGTTTATGATATTCACAAGTGAGAAAAATAATTGTTCATTTTGAAAGGTATCCATTTTACATTTCTGTCTTTTTTATTTTATCTTTCTGTCTTTTTGTTTTCTTTTTTTTTTTTTTTTTTTTTTGATTTTTTGAAATTAGAATGTCTACTTAAAGCTGGGCAGTGGAGGTGCATACCTTTAATTCTAGCTCTCTAGAGAAAGAGGCAGGCTGATCTCTGTGAGTTTGAATCTAGCCTGGAGTAGAGAGTGGGTTCCAAGACATCCAAGACCATACAAAAATAACCCTATCTTAAAAAACCAAAAAGAAAAAAAAAAAAACAGACTTCTACTTAAGCAATTATTAAATGCTTAAGATTGAAAAAAGATACTTGAAATTCTTCTCACTTGAGTTTCAAGATCATGTAATTCAGCTGTATTTCTCACATTGCTCCTGATGAGACAAGACTGACTAAGCTGTCTTTACAGCAATATAACTGATAAAAATCAGATCCGTTTGTTTTTTTACCATATTCACACATATATATATATTATATGTGTATATATATATATGCAAATATATAATTAATTTATTATATATCAAAGAGAAAGAGATCAATAAAGTCCTTCAGCATATTGAAGGATTCTTACATTGGCATCCATATGAGTTGTATGTGTGTGTTCAAGCTATTAAAAAGTAAGAAGAATATATCTAATCATCTATGTGGAAAAATCTTTTATAACATCCTGTTTTTTCTCTTTTTTATTATTACAATTAGTTACATTTTATTAACACTGTATCCCAGCTGTATCCCGCTCCCTCATTCCCTCCTAATCCCACCCTCCCTCCCTCAACTCCTCCCTGCCCCTTTCCAAGTCCACGGAGTTTGGTAATGTTCCTTCTGTTTCTATTTTGCGTAATAGTTTGGAGAGAGTTGGAATTAGCACTTCTTTGAAGGTCTGGTAGAATTCTGCACTGAAACCATCAGGCCCAGGACATTTTTTTTTTTTTTTTTTTTTTTTTTTGAGGAGAGACTGTTGATAACTGCTTCTATTTCCTTGGGGGAAATAGGACTATTCAATCTTTCTACCTGATCTTGACTTAATTTTGGTAAATGGAATCTATCAAGAAAATTGTCCATTTCTTTTAGATTTTCGAATTTTGTGGCATATAGGCTTTTGTAGTAGGACCTAATGATTGTTTGGATTTCCTCAGTGTCTGTATTTATGCCCCACTTTCCATTTCTGATTTTGTTGATTTGGATGGTGTCTCGCTGCCTTTTAGTTAGCTTGGCTAAAGGTTTGACTATCTTGTTGATTTTTTCAAAGAACCAGCTCTTGGTTTCATTGATTCTTTGAATAGTTTTATTTGTTTCTAGTTGATTGATTTCTGTCCTGAGTTTGATTATTTCCAGCAGTTTGCTCCTCTTGGGTGCATTTGCTTCTTTTTTCTCTAGGGCTTTCAGTTGGGCCATTAAGTTGCTTGTATGAGATTTCATAATTTTTTTTCTTGAAGGCATTTAGTGCTATGAATTTTCCTCTGAGCACTGCTTTCATTGTGTCCCATAAATTAGGATATGTTCTACCTTCATTTTTATTGAAATCTAGGAAGTGTTTAATTTCGTTCTTTATTTCTTCCTTAACCCAGCTATCATTGAGCAGCAAGTTGTGCAGTTTCCATGTGCTTCTAGGCTTATTTCTAATGCCACTGTTGTTGATGTCCAGCTTTATTCAATGGTGGTCAGATAGAATACAGGGGATTATGTCAATCTTCTTGTATCTGTTGAGGCTTGCTTTGTGACCAACTATATGGTCTATTTTGGAGAAGGTTCCATGAGGTGCTGAAAAGAAGGTATACTCTTTTGAGTTCGGGTGGAAAGTTATGAAGACATCTATTAGGTCCATTTGATTTAGGACATCTGTAAAAGCCTTTATTTCCTTATTAGGTTTCTATCTAGATGATCTGTCCCTTGGTGAAAGTGGGGAGTTGAAGTCTCCAACTATTAAGGTGTTGGAATCGATGTGTGATTTGAGTTTTAATAATGTTTCATTTATGAATGTAGGCGCTCTTGTATTTGGGGCATAGATGTTCAGAATCGTGATGTCCTCTTGTTGGATTTTTCCTTTGATGAGACTGTAGTGTCCCTCCTCATCTTTTTTGATTAATTTTGGTTGAAAGTCTATTTTATTAGATATTAGGATAGGTACCCCAGCTTGTTTTCTGGGTCTGTTTGCTTGAAAGACATTTTTCTAGTCCTTTTCTCTGAGGTAGTGTTTATCTTTGTTGCAGAGGTGTGTTTCTTGGATGCATCAGAATGTCGGATCCTGTTTCCGCTCCCATTCTATTAGTCTGTGGAATTTTTGTTTGGTTGGTTTTTTTTTTTTTTTTTGTCAATTAATCTTTTATTTATTTAGGGTTTGTTTTTGGTTTTTTTTCTCCACAATTTTATTTTTCTCATTAGTTACATTTTGTTAATTCTGTATCCCAGCTGTATCCCTCATTCCCTCCCCAAACCCATCCTCCCTCCCTCATCTCCTCCCTGCCCCTTTCCAAGTCCACTAATAAGGGAGGACCTCCTCCCCTTTCATATGACTCCCTTTTGTCAGGTATTTTCAAGACTGGCTGCAAAGTACTTCTCTGTGGCCTAACAGTACTGCTCCTCCCTTGGGAGGTGGGGAGGTCAAAGAGCCAGTCATTGAGTTCCTGTTAGAAATAGTCCTTGTTCCCCTTACTATGGGAAACCAATTGATTACTGAGCTATCATGGGTCACATCTGAGCAGAGGATCTAGGTTTTATCCTCTCATGGTCTTTGGTTGAGTGCCCATCTCAGAAAAGACCTGTGCCCAGATACGTTTGGTCCTTGTGGAGCTCCTATCCTTTCCACATCAAACTCCCCTTCTTTCATATGATTCCCTGCACTCTGCCGAAGGTTTGGTTGTGAGTCTTAGTATCTATTTTGGAGCACTGCTAGGAAGCGTCTTTCAGATGCTTTCTGTGGTAGACTCCTGTCATACGTTCAATGCATATCCCATTTGTCTTTCTAAATGAGGATAGATCATCATACCCCGTGTCCGCTTTCTTGATTATCTTCTTTAGGTGTATAGATTTCATTGTGTTCATCCTATCTTTTAGGTCTATATAAGCAAGTATATTCCATGTTTGTCTTTCTCCTTCTGGGATACTTCACTCAGAATGATCTTTTCTAGATCCCACCATTTGCCTGCAAATTTCATGATTTCCTCCTTTTTGATTGCTGAGTAGTATTCCATTGTATAAAAATACCACAATTTCTGAATCCATTCTTCCGTTGATGGACATCTAGGTTGTTTCCACGTTCTGGATATTACAAATAAAGCTGCTACAAACATGGTTGAGCAAATGTCCTTATTGTGTACTTGAGCAAATTTTGGGTATATGCCTAGCAGTGCTATAGCTGGGCCTTGAGGAAGCGCTATTCCTAATTGTCTGAGAAAGCGCCAGATTGACTTCCAAAGTGGTTGTACCAGTTTACATTCCCACCAGCAATGGAGGAGGGTTCCCCTCTCTCCACAACCTCTCCAACATGTGTTGTCATTTGTGTTTTTCATCTTGGCCATTCTGATGGGTGTAAGGTGATATCTCAGGGTCGTTTTGATTTGCATTTCCCTAATGGCTAATGACATTGAGCATTTCTTTAAGTGTTTCTCTGCCATTCTATATTCCTCTACAGAGAATTCTCTGTTTAGCTCCGTTCCCCATTTTTTAATTGGATTACTTGTTTTGCTGCTTTTCAGCTTCTTTAGTTCTTTATATATACTGGATATTAGCCGTCTGTCAGATAGAGGGTTGGTGAAGATTCTTTCCCAATCTGTAGGTAGTCATTTTGTTTTGATGATGGTGTCCTTTGCTTTACAGAAGCGTTTCAGTTTCATGAGGTTCCATTTGTTGATTGTTGCTCTTAAAGCTTGTGCTGTTGGAGTTCTGTTCAGGAAGTTGTCTCCTGTGCCAATGAGTTCTAGGCTGTTCCCTACTTTTTCTTCTAACAGATTTAGCGTATCTGGTTTTATGTTGAGGTCTTTGATCCACTTGGACTTTAGTTTTGTGCAGGGTGATAAATGTGGATCTATTTTCATTTTTCTGCATTTAGAAATCCAATTAGACCAGCACCATCTGTTGAAGATGTTATCTTTTTTCCATTGAATGGTTTTGGCTGCTTTGTCAAAAATTGAGTATTCATAAGTACATGGGTTTATTTCTGGGTCTTCAATTCGGTTCCATTGATCCTCCTTTCTGTTTCTATGCCAATACCATGAAGTTTTTATTACTATTGCTCTGTAGTACAGCTTGAGATCGGGAATGGAGATACCTCCAGATGATCTGTTGTTGTATAGGGTTATTTTGGAGATTCTAGGTTTTCTGTTTCTCCATATGAAGCTGATAATCTTTTGTTCAAGGTCTGAAAAGAATTGAGTTGGTATTTTGATGGGAATTGCATTGAATCTGTAGATTGCATTTGGCAGGGTGGCCATTTTCACAATGTTAATCCTACCAATCCATGAGCACGGGAGATCTTTCCATCTTCTGATATCTTCTTCAATTTCTTTCTTCAGAGACTTGAAGTTTTTCTCAAACAGGTCTTTCACTTGCTTGGTTAGTGTCACCCCAAGGTACTTTATGTTATTAGTGGCTATTGTGAAGGGTGTTGTTTCCCTAATTTCTTTCTCGGCCCTTTTGTCTTTGGTATACAGGAGGGCTTCTGATTTTTTTGAGTTGATTTTGTATCCAGCCACTTTGCTGAAGGTGTTTATCAGCTGAAGGAATTCTCTGGTTGAATTTTTGGGGTCGCTCATGTATACTATCATATCATCTGCAAATAGTGCCACTTTGACCTCTTCCTTTCCAATTTGTATCCCCTTGATCTCCTTCAACTGTCTTATTGCTCTAACAAGGACTTCCAGCACTATGTTGAAGAGATATGGAGAGAGTGGGCAGCCTTGTCTTGTCCCTGATTTCAGTGGGATTGATTTAAGTTTCTCTCCATTAATTTTGATGTTGGCTGTAGGCTTGCTGTATATTGCCTTTACTATGTTTAAGTATGTGCCTTGTATCCCTGATCTCTCCAAGACTTTAAACATGAATGGGTGTTGGACTTTGTGAAATGCTTTTTCAGCGTCCAAGAAGATGATCATGTGGTTTTTCTCCTTCAGTTTGTGGATTACATTGATAGATTTCCGTATGTTGAACCACCCTTGCATGCCTGGGATGAAGCCTACTTGGTCATGGTGGATGATATCTTTGATGTGTTCTTGGATTCGGTTTGCAAGTATTTTATTGAGTATTTTTGCGTCAATGTTCTTAAGAGAGATAGGTCTGAAGTTCTCTTTTTTTGTTGGGTCTTTGTGTGGTTTTGGTATCAAGGTAACTATCGCTTTATAGAATGAGTTTGGTAATGTTCCTTCTGTTTCTATTTTGTGGAATAGTTTGAGGAGAATTGGTATTAGCACTTCTTTGAAGGTCTGGTAGAATTCTGCGCTGAAACCATCTGGCCCAGGGCTTTTTTTGGAGGGGAGGCTGTTAATGACTGCTTCAATTTCCTTGGGGGATATAGGGCTATTCAGTCTTTCTATCTGATCTTGACTTAATGTTGGTAGATGGAATCTATCAAGAAAATTATCCATTTTGTTTAAATTTTCAAATTTTGTGGCGTATAGGCTTTTGTAGTATGACCTAATGATTGTTTGGATTTCTTCAGTGTCTGTAGTTATGTCCCCCTTTTCATTTCTGATTTTGCTGATTTGGATAGATTCTCTCTGCTTTTTAGTAAGCTTGGCTAAGGGTTTGTCTATCTTGTTGATTTTCTCAAAGAACCAGCTTTTTGTTTCATTGATTCTTTGAATAGTTTTATTTGTTTCTACTTGATTGATTTCAGTCCTGAGTTTGAGTATTTCCAGCCTTCTGCTCCTCTTGGGTGTATCTGCTTCTTTTTTTTCTAGGGTTTTCAGTTGGGCCATTAAGTTACTTGTATGTGATGTTATAGATTTCTTCTTGAAGGCACTTAGTGCTATAAATTTTCCTCTGAGCACCACTTTCGATATGTCCCATAAATTTGGGTATGTTGTACCTTCATTTTCATTGAATTCTAAGAAGTCTTTAATTTCTTTCTTTATTTCTTCCTTAACCCAGCTGTCATTGAGTAACAAGTTGTTCAGTTTCCATATGCGTGTTGGCTTTTTGTTGTTTCTGTTGTTGTTGATGTCCAGCTTTAGTCCATGGTGGTCAGATAGAATACAAGGGTTTATCTCAATCTTTTTATATCTGTTGAGGCTTGCTTTGTGACCCCCTATATGGTCTATTTTGGAGAAGGTTCCATGAGGTGCTGAAAAGAAGGTATACTCTTTTGAGTTTTGGTGGAAAGATCTGTAGACATCTATTAGGTCCATTTGATTTAGGGACTCTGTAAGTGCTTTTATTTCCCTATTTGGTTTCTGTCTAGTTGATCTGTCCCTTGGTGAGAGTGGGGTGTTGAAGTCACCCACTATTAGGGTATTGCCATCAATGTGTTGTTTAAGCTTTAATAATCTTTCATTTATGAACGTGGGTGCTCTTGTATTTGGGGCATAGATGTTTAGAATTGTGATGTCTTCTTGGTGAATTTTTCCTTTGATGAAAATGTAGTGCCCCTCTATGTCTTTTTTGATTAGTTTTAGTTGAAAATCTATTTTATTAGATATTAGGATTGCCACTCCTGCTTGTTTTTTGGGTCCATTTGCTTGAAAAACTGTTTTCCAGCCTTTTACTCTGAGGTAATGTTTATCTTTGTTGCTTAGGTGTGTTTCTTGGATGCAGCAGAATGTTGGTTCCTGTTTCCACACCCATTTTGTTAGTCTGTGTCTTTTTATTGGAGAGTTGAGTCCATTGATGTTGATAGATAGTAATGACCATTGAATGTTATTTCCTATTATTGTGGAGTTGGCGATGTTACTGTGAATCATTGCTTGTTTGCTTTTGACTTTTGTTGGAAATTATCTTTAACCTATGTTTTCTTGGGTGTATTTGTTTTCATTGGATTGGAATTTTCCTTCTAGTATCTTCTGTAGGGCTGGGTTGCTGTTCAAATATTGCTTAAATTTAGTTTTGTCGTGGAATATTTTATTTTCTCCATCTATGTTGATTGAAAGCTTTGCTGGGTAAAGTAGTTTAGGTTGGCACCTGTGGTCCCTTAGGGCCCACATGATCTCTCCCCAGGCTCTTCTGGCTTTCATAGTTTCTGATGAGAAGTCCAGTGTGATTCTGATAGGTTTGCCTTTATATGTTACTTGGCCTTTTTCCCTTGCCGCTTTTAGTATCTTTTCTTTGTTCTGTAGAGTAAGTGTTTTGACTATGATGTGGCGTGAGGAGTTTCTTCTCTGGGCTAGTCTATTTGGTGTTCTGTAGGCCTCTTGTATGTTTGTGGACATCTCTTTCTTTAGGTTGGGAAAATTTTCTTCTATGATTTTCTTGAAAATATTTTCTGGACCTTGTAACCTGGACTCCTCTTCTTCTTCAATTCCTATTATTCTTATATTTTGCCTTTTCATGGCATCCTTGATTTCTTGGATGGTTTGTGTTTGGGATTTTTCTGATTTTATTTTTGCTTTGAGAGAAGTATCAATTTCTATGAGTGTATCTTCAGCACCTGAGATTCTCTCTTCCATCTCTTGAATTCTATTAGTGATGCTTACCTTTGAGATTCCTTCTCTTTTCTCTAAGTTCTTCAGTTCCAGGGTTTTCTCAGTTTGTGTTTTCTTTATTGATTCTAATTCTGTTTTCATGTCTTGCAACATTTCCTTCATCTGTTTGAGTGTGGATTCCTGTGTCTCCAAGATGGACTCTATTTTTTTGTTTGTTTCCTCTCTTAATGCCTCTGCTTCTGCCTCCAATTGTTTGGCTATATTTGCATGTGTTTCTTTAAGAGCTTCTTCGTTCACCTTGTTTGTTTTTGTTTCTATTTGGGAGGCCAAATCGTTAAGGGATTTTTTTGTATCCTCTTTAACTGTTTGAATCTCTATGACTATTTCTCTGAGAGATTTTTTGGTTTCCTCTTTATGTGCCTCAAATAACTGGATAATTATAGCTTTAAAATCATTTTCTTTTTCTGTTTCTGTTGAGTTGGAGTGTCCAATAATTTTGGAGGTTGCCGGTGAAGCCATGATATCTTTATTTGCATTGGTTGTGTTCTTTCCCGACCTCTGGCCATTTGGTTATCTGTCGTGTTCACTGTCTGTTCCTGGATTCTGCAGGTCAGACTGGTTTTTCTCTGGTATCTGGAGAATTCTTCAGGAGAATGAAGGTCTAGTGGTTTCAGTGTGTGCGTTGGTTATTCAGCTATACCTGTAGAAGGAAAGTTCGCAGGCGCAAAAGGGCAAATGCGGGGGAGCCTGTGTTTGAGCGTGTGCTTGTGGGTGTGTCCTAAGGGACAGGGTGTTGGTGAGTGAAGAGGCCTTCAGTGAGTGAGAGGGGTGCTTTGCAGGCACTGAAGTTGTTGCAGGCGCTAAGGGATCGCAAGTGCTGTTGAAGAATGCGTGTGCTTATTGATTTTACAGGTCTGCTGGTCTTTCGTGTCTATTCAGCTGGTTTTCTGCCACTGAGGGGTTGGATGGCCCATACAGTCTCTGTCTGGGCCGCCCTGTGTAGTCTGTGCTGCCACTTGCAGGTTTGGGATCTGGGAAGGGTTGTACTGTGGGTCTGAGTCTCTGTGGCTAGCACTGTATTGGGCGTGCGCTCTGGCGGGGTGGAGTTTCGGCAGTGCGTGTACTCCTGCAGAGCCGGGTGGTGGTGGTAGTGGGGCGTGTGTTCCGAGGGTCAAGAGCTCGGTGAGAGGGCTCTAGGTCGGGTGTGTTCTCCTCTGAGTGGTGGCGTTCAGCAGCCCGTTATTGCTCTCCGCTGCGGCTGCAGGGTCTGGAGCCCTGCCTCCCTGCCTCCGCCCCGTCTTGGGTCCCAGGCACTGATCTTTGCGCCTTTGGTATCCAGGAAGAATTGTATTGTGGATCTGAGTCTCTGTGGTTAGCGCTCAGTGGTTGGAGCTCTGTGATTGGGCCTGCGCTCCTCCTGTGAGGAGGTTTCTGGGGTTATTGCGCTCTGGCCATTTGGGGCGTGAGCTCCGCTGCACTTCCAGCTGCTGTCTAAGCCATGGGATCATGTCAGTGGGATGGGGGAGGGGACGATCTTCGGGACCAGAGGGCCCTGAGCGGGACATGTCCCAGGAGGGGTCGGGTGTTCAACGGGTGGTTACAGCAGACCTCTGCTGTAAGGGGCCCCGAGCACTGTCTCTGCTGTCTTGATCTCCTGGATGTGAATTTTGTGCTCAGCTGCCTGGTGCTGTGTGCGGGTTTCCCCGCGGGAGGCCCGGAAGCTCCCTATTTCCTTCCCGGAGAAGTCCGCGCCCGATCTAAATCTACTAGCACTCCACACTTCTGTGGTGGCCCCTCTCCTTTAGAAAGCCCCACAGTCCAAATTCTAGCTTTGATTGACTCTCCACTCACCAATTCCGGAGATTCATGTCTTCTGCCTCTCCAAAATGGTGCGCTCTGCTCGCCGCCATCTTGGAGTCCCCAGTCTGTGTTTTTTTTTTGTTTGTTTGTTTTTTTTTTTGTTTTTTTTTTTTTATTGGCAGGTTGAATCCATTGATGTTGATAGATAATAGTGACCAGTAAATGTTAGTTTCTTTTGTATTGGAGTCAGTGGTCTTACTGTGTTTCATTGTTTATTTTCTTTTCATTTTTCTTGGGATATTATCTGTATGCCATGTTTTCTTGGGTGACGTTTTCATTGGATTGGAGTTTTCCTTCTAGTATCTTCTGTAGGGCCAGTTTGCTGTGTAGATATTGCATAAATTTAGTTTTGTCCTGGAATGTTTTGTTTTCTCCATCTATGTTGATTGAAAGCTTTGCAGGGTATAGTAGTGTGGGTTGACATTTGTGATCTCTTAGAGTCTCCATGACACTTGCCCAGACCTTTCTGGCTTTCATAGTTTCTGATGAGAATTCCGGTGTGATTCTGATAGGTCTACCTTCATATGTTACTTGGGCTTTCTCTTGCTGCTTTTAATAACTTTTAATTGTTCTGTAGATTTAGTGTTGTGACTATGATGTGACCTGATGTGTTTCTTTTCTGGTGTAGTCTGTTTGGTGTTCTGTAGGCCTCTTGTATATTTATGGACATCTCTTTCTTTAAGTTGGGAAAATTTTCTTCTATGTTTTCCTTGAAAATATTTTCTGGACCTTGGAGCCTGGAGTCTTCTTTTTCATCAATCCCTATTATTCTTAGATTTCGCCTTTTCATGGTGTCCTTGATTTCTTGGATATTTTATTTGGGACTTTTCTGATTTTACTTTTTCTTTGAGAGAAGTATCAATTTCTGCGAGTGTATCTTCAGCACCAGAGATTCTCTCTTCTATCTCTTGTATTCTGTTGGTGATGCTTACCTTTGTGGTTCCTAATCTTTTCCCCAAGTTCTCCAGCTCCAGGGTTTTCTCAGTTTGTGTTTTCTTTATGTATTCTAATACTGTTTTCATGCCTTGCACCATTTCCTTCATCTTTTTGAATGTGGATTCCTGTCTCTCTATGATGGTCTCTATTATTTTGTTCATTTCCTTTGTATATGCCACTAATTTTATCTCTACTTGTGCCTCTATTTGTTTGGCTATGTTTGCCTGTGTTTCTTTAAGAATTTTGTCTATTTCTTCTTTCTTTACCTCCAATTGACTGGCCAAACCTTTGAAAAATTTGTTCATTTCCTGTTTAACTGACTGAATTTGCATGGTTATTGTTCTGAGAGAGTTGTTTGTTTCCTCTTTATGAGCCTCAAATAATTGGGTAAGCATAGCTTTAAAGTCATTTTCCTGTGTTTCTGATGAATTGGAGTATCTATCAATTTTGGGGGTTGCTGGTGAAGTCATGATGTCCTGATTTATTCAGGAACCTGAGGGAGGTCCCACTGTGTCTGTGGGAGAAAAGTACACAGATACAAATGGGGCAAATGCAGGCATGTGTGTGTGTGTGTGTGTGTGTAAGTGTGTATGGAAGTATGTCTCCAGGGACAGAGTGATAGATAATGTTGAACTCTTGAATTTGTGGAAGGGGCTCTGCACTGTATATGTAGCAGGCGCTAGTGATGGTCTTGTCGCAATTTCTGGGATTAACTGCCTTAACTCCTCAATTGGACACACAGAGCAGGGGATTCAATGTCCCAAGTGACCGTCTGTTTCCCAAAGAGGGGATGTGGGTGGGAGGTGATTGATGCCTGGCTTCTGTTTTAGAAGGACCCTGGATCTGGGGCTCTGCAGATTCTCAAGGGTGCACTCACTCTCAGGCAGGTCACTTGGCCAGAATAGGGGTATCTGGGCTCTCTGCTGTCTGGCTTGGCCCTGTTTGATTGATGTGCTCAGCCAGCTCAGTGTTGCTGCCACTGCCAGGTTAGGAAGTTCTGCTGCAGCTGGAGACTAGGATCCCAGTCTAGATGTTTTCTGGTAAGATCTGGGGGCCCTCCACTGCACTCTCCAAACCTGGGAGGCCCAGAGCCTGGTGTGCTTAGCTTGTATAACACGTCTGCTTGACTTTGGTGGGTATCTAGCATAATACCTGTCACTGAGGGATTGGGCTGGCCGAACAGTCAGTGTCTGAGTGACCTTGTGGGGCCAGTATGTTTGCTAGCAGACCCGGGACTCTGGGATGATGGTGCCCAGGACTCTGGGTCTGGGCCCACAGTGCAGGAACCTCGGTGGCCTCATGTGACCCTCTGTTTCCCACAGTGGGTATGTGGGTGGGAGGGGACCTATGCCTGCCTTCTATCTTAGAAGGGGCATGGATCTGGGACTCTGCAGACATGCAAAGATGTACTTACTCTTAAGGTGGTCACATCAGCAGGGATCGGGATAACCAGGCTCTCTGTTCTCTGGATTGGCCCTGGTTGGTCTTAAACTGGAGGACTGATGTTCCCTGCCAGCTCAGTGCTGCTCTGCCACCAGGTTAGGAAGTCCCGCTGTAGTTGGAGACTGTGTTGCCAGTCCAGATGCTTTCTGGGAAATCCTGGGGGCTCTCCACTGTGCTTTCCAAGCTTGGGAGGCCCAGCACCTGGTGTGCCTAGCTTGTATGGCGTTTCTGCCTGGTTTTGGTGAGTATGGAACATATTCTCTGTCACTGTGGGATTGGGCGGTCCTTACTGTCAGTGGTTGGGCGATCCTGTGGAGCCAGTATGTCGGCTAGCAGACTTGGGCCCTGGGAGGATGGTGCCGCTGTGCTGGTCTGGGACTCCGAGACCGGCACAGCTGGCAGTTGCCACTAAAGGGCTAGGAGCTCCGCCTCAGCCGCTGCAGACCCCAGGCAGTTAGGTCTGTGCTGAGAATCTCGGTGAGTCCCCTGTACTGAGGAGGAGGGAGGTCCAAGATAGGGGAGTGCTGGGAGATGAAAGGATCGTTTTTCTCCTTCCCCAAACAAGTCCCCGGGTGACCCTAGACCAAAGTTCACATCTCATGCAATGTTCCCTGTTGTTTAGAAAGCCTCACTGTTGTTTTTCTGGGTTCAGAGGTCTTTCCACTCACCAACTCAGATGTTCAGCTCTTCCACAGCTCAGAAGCTGTGTGTGCTAGTCTCCACCTTGGCTCCGCCCCCCACATCCTGTTTTTTTCTATCCTTATATAATATATAAGACACATCCAATTTCTCAGTGACATGCTGCTCTCAGTTAAATTAGATGTTAATTTTCTCTGTAAAACTGTGTTAACAAATTAAGCAAGTTTTCCATCTCTGAAAATATTTATATTTAAATTTTCACTCCTCAAACTTCCATGTATTAAAAAGCATGTTTGGATTAAAAATGAGGCCTCATGTTTTTCAAACTTAATGTTTATCAATCTTCAATTTTGAAAGAAAAAAAAGATAATTAATATGTCTAATTAAGAAAGAAAGTACACAAGATTTTTATGATTTAAAAGAATTTGGTCAATGTCTCATATCATGCTGAAGTACAACTTTAGACATTTTAGCTAAAACTACTCTTTTTTATCTGAAATGTTCAGTGTTGTGAATAGGAAGTTAGAGATTATCTCATAGCCCACTTACTTGAATTACATTTGGCCACTTTCCATCTCCAATTAAATCTCTCTATGAGACTTCCTTACAACATGGGAGCTGATTTCAACCAGATGAGTAGTGCAAGAAACAGTTCAGACAGAATACCAAAGATAAATGTCAACATCTTTTGCTAACATAACCTCAAATGTAATTCTTTACAAGTGAGACAATTACTGGGTGTACATAAAGAATCAACATATTGACTATCATTAGTGTACAAAAATACATCTTGCTATTCACAGAATACTAACAAGATGTAGAAAACATCATAACAACATTGAAAATGCCACCAAATCTATAAGACAAAAGAGAAAGAAACAAGCAAAGATCACATAAAATAACCAGAAAAAAATACAATTTTCAATGAAAACTAAAATAAATGGTCTTAATTATAGAATTAAATGATTTAAAGTGGCAATTTGTATCAAGAACAATGAGATCCTACAATCTGTTGCCTGCAGAAAATGCATGTTATTGGAAAAGATATCTCCAGACTTTAATTAAAAGGGATAGTAATATTACAGACAATTGGACACTAAAGTAATCAAGATAGACTTCAAGCAAAAACAGATCAGCAGAAGTCCCAACATATTGTTAAAGGAAATAATCAGCTAGAAAGCTATAATTATTATAAATATAGAGACATTATACATTAGAGTACAATTCATAAAACTAATACTTATATGGAAATTAAGGGGGAGAAGTAAGGCAGGAAAAGGAAAGACTACATGTCAACAGGCTGAGAGTGCTTACTGGAATAGCAAGACGTTGCAAACTTCTTGCAGGATGGTGGTTGTACACTTGAGTAATGGGGGTGCTTTGGGACAGGCTTATATCAGGGAGTTGGGGGTAGGGAAGTTGCAAGTGTTAACTCTGGACCTTTCGTAGTTTTATTAAAAATGCATAGAGGTGGGGAGTTCCAGTAGGCTCCAAGCAAGCTAAACTTTCCTGACCAGGGTTCAGTGATGAGAACATAGTCAACATATTCTCAACTCTGAAGGGTTATAAAATTAGGCCAGAAAAAGTTCAGGGCAGAAATTTTATAGGTGAGCCTTCATAGGAATTAGGAATAGGGTCCTTGTTTCTAGGGGGACTATTTCATGCAGAGTGGGGGTGATGATCTATAGTTGGGAGTAAAGGAGTAGAGATGATCCATAAAGGTAATCTCTGTGTTAGTGGTTGATA